>NW_022986561.1:0-28451 GCF_902500255.1 Thalassophryne amazonica
CCGTACAACCCCTGGCAAAAATGATGGAATCACCGGCCTCGGAGGATGTTCATTCAGTTGTTTAATTTTGTAGAAAAAAAGCAGATGACAGACATGACACAAAACTAAAGTAATTTCAAATGGCAAATTCTGGCTTTAAGAAACACTATAAGAAATCAGGAAAAATAATTGTGGCAGTCAGTAATGGTTATTTTTTTAGACCAAGCAGAGGGAAAAAAATATGGACTCACTCAATTCTGAGGAATAAATTATGGAATCGCCCTGTAATTTTTCATCCCCAAAACTAACACCTGCATCAAATCAGATGTGCTTGTTAGTGTGCATCTAAAAAGGAGTGAACACACCTTGGAGAGCTGTTGCACCAAGTGGACTGACATGAATCATGGCTCCAACATGAGAGATGTCAGTTGAAACAAAGGAGAAGATTATCAAACTCTTAAGAGGGTAAATCATCACGCAATGTTGCAAAAGATGTTGGTTGTTCACAGTCAGCTGTGTTTAAACTCTGGACCACATACAACATGGGAAGGTTGTTAAAGGCAAACATACTGGTAGACCAAGGAAGACATCAAAGCGTCAAGACAGAAAACTTAAAGCAATATGTCTCAAAATGCACAACAAAACAAATGAGGAACGAATGGGAGGAAACTGGAGTCAACGTCTGTGACCAAACTAAGAAACCGCCTAAAGGAAATGGGATTTACATACAGAAAATCCAAACGAAAGCCATCATTAACAACTAAACAGAAAAAAACAAGGTTACAATGGGCTAAGGAAAAGCAATCGTGGACTGTGGATGACTGGATGAAAGTCATATTCAGTGATGAATCTCGAATCTGCATTGGGCAAGGTGATGATGCTGGAACTTTTGTTTGGTGCCGTTCCAATGAGATTTATAAAGATGACTGCCTGAAGAGAACATGTAAATTTCCACAGTCATTGATGATATGGGGCTGCATGTCAGGTAAAGGCACTGGGGAGATGGCTGTCATTACATCATCAATAAATGCACAAGTTACGTTGATATTTTGGACAATTGAAAGGATGTTTGGGGATGATGAAATCATTTTTCAAGATGATAATGCATCTTGCCATAGAGCAAAAACTGCGAAAACATTCCTTGCAAAAAGACACATAGGGTCAATGTCATGGCATAGGGTCAATGTCAATGAGCAGATCTGATTTGATGCAGGTGTTAGTTTGGGGGATGAAAATTTACAGGGTGATACCATAATTTTTTCCTCAGAATTGAGTGATTCCATATTTTTTTCCTCTGCTTGGTCTAAAAAAGTAACCGTTACTGACTGCCACAATCTTTTTTTCTTGATTTCTTATAGTGTTTCTTAAAGCCAGAAAGTTGCCATTTGAAATGACTTTAGTTTTGTCATGTCTGTGATCTGCTTTTTTTTCTACAAAATTAAACAACTGAATGAACATCCTCCGAGGCCAGTGATTCCATAATTTTTGCCAGGGGTTGTATATATATATGTGTGTGAGGTCTGTTAGAAAAGTATCGGACCTTTTTTTTGTTTTTTTTCCTCTCAAAAACCTGATGGTTTTGAATCAAGCCTGCTTGCGTGAGCCAACTTTGAACCTTCGTGCGCATGCGTGAATTTTTTCATGCCTGTCGATTGCAGCATTTGTGTGAGGTCGTGTAGTACACTCATCGGATTTTCATTGCAAGGAAAATGGCGGAACAACTGGAGCAACGTTACTGCATCAAATTTTGCCAGAAACTGAGTGACAGCCAGGTGGAAAGTTGTTGGAAGTCTCACAGGACATGTTGTGGCATGCCCAGCTGTTACACAATTTCTCGGATACTCAACTGAAAAGCCACCGAAAGCCGTCTGAATCTTCCGAATGGTTTCCAACACGGAGGTGTTTTTTGTTGTGCACCATGAGCGACTCCATCCCGACGCGCGAATTCCTCCGCATATCTTTCATTACAAAATCTCCTGTAACAGTGGAATGTGCCGCAAAAGTGCTGATGTCCACATTTTCTGCGATTTCTCTGGTAGTCACACGACGTCCCGCATCAACACAGCCTTCACTTTGGAAATGATCTGGTCGTTTCAGCCTGTCGATGGCCACTCAAAGCGCGGCGCGCCCTCCGCTGCTGTGGGCCATCATTAATCCGGTTGTAATCCTCCTTAATCTGTGTGACGCCGATAGAATCTTAACCGAAAGCCATCTGAATTTTCCGAATGGTTTCCACCTGGCTGTCTCACACACTTTCTGATAAAATTTTCATGGAGCAAAGAGGCAGTCGCTCAGCCATTTCCCTGACAATGAAAATTCGACGAGGGGGCTGGACCAGTGCTCACTCAAAGCCTGCCCACAGGCGAATGACACAACTGACAGGTGTGAAAAAACTCACACATGCCACGAAGGTTCAAGCTTGGCTGATGCAAGCGCACATGATTCAAAGCCATATAGTTTTTGAAAAAAATAAAAAGGTCGGAAACTTTTCTAACAGACCTCGTATATATGTATATTTTTAAATTGGAGCAAGACGGAGCGCACAGCGTGTCGTCATACAGTGAGGATTCTAATGATGGAGATGATCCCTCTTTTGTTCTGGACGAGGAACCAGAGCAGTTGGGTCCACCGACGTGCGCTCAGATCTCCACAGCTTCTGTTGGCAATTTCTACAGGACTCAGGCGCTATGAGCTGCGTCCCATGGCCGAGTCCTGGAACTCAGAGATGCAGACACACACTGCTCCAGCTGTGGCTCCAAGCGTGTTTCGTTTAAAGTGTCGAGAACATGAGCTTCGGTCTTGTTTAGTTCCTCTTTCGTCCCTTTTGTGCTCTTGCTTTACAGGTTATTCGGTGATAAAGCTCTTTCGTCCACCTTTTCTCAGCGAATTGTGACCTTTTTTTTTTATACTTTTTCCCTTCATTCAGGAATTGTCGTGTGCTGTGTGACTGGGCCATAATATTCAGTCTTGTGTGTAAATAAAATACGCAGCAACTTTGACTTGAGGATTGGTCCGTCTTTCTTCCCACCCCCGACCTACTAACTACTGCAGGAAAAGATGGATGTTTGACATTATGATGGACTCACTTCGTCATATTTTGAATGAGCGTCTTGTTTATTGTACTAATTTATTTAAAATGATAAATGTCTTTAATTAGTATGGGTTTCCTGCTCTGTGCACCTGTGACACCTGCGTCAAGATCTTTCATTCCATCCTGTAATTGCAGAACATTACTTGTCTTGTCTGGCTGACGTCTTACCTGTGCAGTGAGACACTGCCATGAATATGATCACATGATGCATGAAAAATATTGAATTGTGTGTTAAAGTGATTTTACAGTGACAGTGTAACAGTCTGAACCTCTGTTTTCTGATTATTTCACACATTTGCCTTCAGGAGGTGGTTGGTGGCCTGTGGTCCCACCTAGAAATGAGGGAAGAGAGTGGGAGGGATCCTGGAGAAGGTGCAGATGACAGGAGGCAACGTCAGGAGTGGCAGATCAATCTGCTGGATCACATAGAAGCCGTCCAGGATGAGGTTTCACACAGGATGGACTTCATTGAAAGAGAATTGGATGGTAAGAACCAGTTTTGGGCAAATTATTTAAAGGTGTAGTTCCTGCATTTTTTTTTTTTTTTTTTTTTTTTTTTTCAAAAAATAAAAAGACAATTTATTTTGTGTTGAAATATTATCTTTTACTTCAGTGGTATATCACAAACCTATAGATAATTGTTTGGAGGAATCCATAGCAAACATAGGAAGTTTGCTTTTTGAGATTTCTGTACATTGACGTGCATGTTAGAAGGTTCAAAGTTCAGCCCCTATTTAGTGGAAACTGGGAACTTCTAATGCCTTACTTAACAGTGATGAAAGTTTTCCAGAAATTCCTCAAAATTTTGTTTTTTAAAATGGTAAATGGACTGCATTTATATAGCGCTTTTCCATCTGCATCAGACGCTCAAAGCGCTTTACAATTATGCCTCACATTCACCCCGATGTCAGGGTGCTGCCATACAAGGCGCTCACTACACACCGGGAGCAATAGGGGATTAAAGACCTTGCCCAAGGGCCCTTAGTGATTTTCCAGTCAGCGGGGATTTGAAGCCAGGATCTTCTGGTCTCAAGTCCAACACCTTAACCACTAGACCATCACCTCCACTTTTTTACTCCCCGTTTTTACTTATGTGTTCCGGGTTATTTTTGATAGCACACGTCAGAACCCATTCATCTTCCACGTCCATAATGCCCTCACTAATATTTCTATGCAAATGTATCATTGTCAATAATGTCGAATCTTGATCTTCTTTTTTTGTTTTTTGCAAAAATGAAAATCAGTAAAAAAAAAAAAATAAAAAAAAAAAAAAAGATTTTGAATTTAATGTTCCACGCCCAAACAGTTTGTGGCAGTAATGCACTGTGTTGGTTTGCAAACAGCCAGTAAACTCAAAAGAGTAAGGGTTTTTGTTTTCCTGGCGCATGTCGGATTTAGTCTGTGGTCTGTATTTGTAAAATTGTTTTGACGGAAGTCGTTGTCAGTCGATGCTGTTCAAGTTATTTCACACAAATCAAAATCTGTCTTTGGGATGAATTTACTTCAAATGATCTCCATGCAAACGTGATGTTATCCTGCTAAATCTGCATTTTATGTTTTTTTTTTTTTTTTTTTTTCCTTCCTGTTACATGGGAGTGAAATATTCATGTGGAGGAAAATATAAATATTTAACATGCTCGTAGAAATATAAATATTTAACATGCTCGTAGAAGTCGGATATTGATGTGAAAAACGTTTGTGCGTCTTTTTGCGTGACACTTAAGTTGTCAGTGTCCCAGAAATGCTGACGTCAGCACTGGATGGAAAAATCTGTTATTGTTTCCCATTTCTAGAAATGAATAACAGTCTAATTTAAACCCAAATCAGTGTTCCTGAGAACTAAAAGTTATATTGGTGACTTAATGAACAGTAAGATGCAGCTTTAATTGTATCAAATTTAATTTTAGTTTGTTTTAAGACACTTTGTAGTTGTTACAAAAGTACAAATTGGTGAAGTCAAATGTTTAGATAATTGTAGAAAGAGAACAGTTGGCTTACCAGGACATACTCAAAGGCACTTTCCAAGGCTAGGTCAGAACACTACTCCACTCTCATCAACAATAACCCAGGTAATTAAAAAAAAACTCTTCTCCACTATAAATCATATTCTAAAACCACAAACCTCTTCATTCTACACTCATACAGAAACAAACTGCAATTTATTTATAAATTTTTTCACCTCTGAAATAGATAATATCCGTTCCTCATTTTCACCTCTAAACAGCGCCATCCTGGACTTCCCATCAACACCCATCACAACACACCTGTCTCATTTCTCCCCCATAACGCAGCAGGAGGTCGAGAAGTTAATCCGTAGTTCTAAACCATCCACATGCCCTCTTGATCCCATCCCCTCTCCTCTGCTCAAAGCTCACTACAAATTCATCAGTCCCCTCATAACCAAAATCATAAACCTTTCCCTGCAATCTGGCAATATTCCATCTTCCCTCAAAACTGCTTTCATTAAACCCCTACTCAAAAAACCCTCCCTGGACCCTGAAACACTGTCAAATTACAGACCTATTTCAAATCTTCCATTCATATCCAAAATTTTAGAAAAAGCTGTTTCCTCCCAACTCCACATTCACCTCAAATATAACTCTGCATATGAAAATTTAAATCTGGCTTCCGACCTTCTCACAGCACTGAAACTGCTCTCATCAGAGTCACCAGCGACCTGCTCATGGCTTCTGATTCCGGTTCCACATCCCTCCTCATTCTTCTCGACCTCTCTGCTGCGTTTGATACTGTTGATCATCACATTCTCCTGCACCATCTCCGCCACTACATTGGTCTCTCTGGCACTGCCCTTCACTGGTTTCACTCCTACCTCACAGAATGGACTGAGTGCGTAGCCCTGGGGGAGGCAAAATCCAGCCCTCACACAGTCACCTGCGGGGTCCCCCAGGGCTCCATTCTTGGTCCTACCCTCTTCACCATCTACATGCTTCCCCTCAGTCGTGTCATCAGCAAGCATGGAATCAATTTCCATTGCTATGCTGATGACACACAACTATATTTCAAGATCTCCCCCTCAAACCCCCTCTCCGCCAACCTCACCCGTCTCAGCTTCTGCCTGGAGGAGCTAAATTGCTCAAAAACAGAAGCCATCCAAACCGGAACCTCAAATCAATTACGCTCCTCCCCCATCACCTCTTTCATTCTTTGGCCACACCATTACCCTTACCCCCCCTGTGACCAACCTGGGGGTTAAGTTTGACCCCCAGCTTTCCTTTGATGCTCACGTTACTTCCATATGCAAAACTTAATTTTTTCATCTACGAAATATTTCCAGACTGCGCCCCTCCCTTTCCCTCCCGGCTGCATAGAAGCTTGTCCATGCCTTTGTCTCCTCCAGGTTGGACTACTGTAAAGCAGTCCTCATTGGGATCCCTGGCAGGAGCCTTCAAAAGCTCCAATATGTTCAAAACAGCGCTACCAGGATCCTGATGAGGGTGCGGAAACATGAGCACATCACCGACATCCTCCACACCCTCCACTGGCTCCCTGTTCACCTCTGTATAGAATACAAGATCCTTCTGCACACCCATCACTGTCTGCACAGTGCGGCCCCCACTTACCTCACCGAACTGCTCACACCACAAATATCAATCCGGACCCGGTCAGGCCAACAACACCGTTTGCTCCCGCCCAGGACACGGCTTAAAACTATGGTCGACAGAGCCTTTGAGGCCGCAACTCCCCGTCTGTGGAATGCTCTCCCGGACCACCTCAGGGCTCCACAGACAGTGGATGCTTTTAAGAAAGGACTTAAAACCTTCCTTTTTAGAAAAGCATATATGGACTAGATGCTGTTCGCTTTTTTTTTTTTTTTTTTTATTTAATTAAAAAAAAAAAAAATTTATACACTTTTAAATTGTTGAAATTGCTGTATTTTGTTGTTTTCTCTGTTTGCCCTTGTAGCACTTTGAGGTTTGGTATCAAACAAAAAGTGCATTAGAAATAAAATTTATTATTATTATTAGAACAGTAACAGTCCAATGTGAATAGGTGGTTTTATGAAATAGTAATAACACCGTATTCTAATCCATGTGACAGACTGTTATAGTTTTGTCATCTTGCCAATATGGGAAAATAGTCTTTTCACACTACTTGCATTGTGACTATACAAACTATGTGAAAAGACTCTTCTCTGGGGTGGAAAGATTGACATTACCCCCAAAAAATAAAATAAAATATTTATTGATGTATTTTTTGGGGTGCGTAAATAGACCTGAAAATGCACCAGAATGCATCTGAGACTTTTTTTTTTTTTTTTTCAACCCGCAGACCCCCTGCCAGGGGCTTTGGAACTTTGGCCCTTGCCAAACATTGTCAGGTTTTCTTTCCAAAACCTACTTTCATCACTGCTTAGTATAAAAATGCACAAGTATAATAAAGTGTTATTGTCCCCACTGATTAATTTTGGCAAGTCAAAACATTGTAGCTGTAATGGACCAATAGAGTGGAAACCGTAGTAAACATGAGCACAGAGGATGCTGTAGTCAGCATGACGCATCTTATTAGCAAACATCTGGAGAATTCCTAGGCTTATGCTGGTGTTTTATTTGCAGATTTTAGTTCAGCTTTTAAACCACATCAACTGGTCTACATGTTAAACAGTATGTATGCGGATCCTTTTATTATACGTAAAATGGTTTTATTACAAACAGGTCTCAGCAGTTGAAGGTCAATGGGCTGGGCTGCGTTACTACTACTATTCTTTTTACCTGGTGTACAGGGATGATAATTCTGTGGATCAGTGGATTTCTGACTTTTTCTGGATTTCTGGGCCATTTCTGAGATCAGCATAAATCCATTGAAAAAATTGGGGGGAGGGATGGAGGTGCAGTGGGGCCAGCCGTGCTTGTTAAACCTTTCCTCATATGCACGGAACCACATTTCTGAAACAGCAAGCTAAAACGCGAGATGTCATTTGGTTATTTTTTCTACAACAGCGAACTTTCAGCCGATCAGAATCTCTGTAATATGTTACGCGTAAACACTATGTTATTGTGTTTTAATAAATCGTCCACCTGGTCAATGCACTTCCTTCCTCAAGGAGTTTAGTGACTTTTTATCTACAACTCTCAAGCTGTCCAGACTTTTATTTGTTGATGATTTTAATTTCCATGTTGATGATGTATCTGATAAATCTGCTGCTAAATTCATCAGTCTGATGGAATCTTTCAACTTGATCCAACACGTGTCTGGCCCCACACACAGCAAAGGTCATGTTTTAGATCTTGTTTTTACTCTGGGTCTTAATATTGAGTCTATTTATTCTGAGGATATTTTTATTTCTGATCATGTTTGTATTCTTTTTAATTTGTCTCTTAATCTGGATTGTCCGTCTGCTCCTCCTGTGATCTGCTCTCGCATTTTTAATCATTTTACTGCAGATGTATTTTCTGCTGCTTTTAACCTTGATGAGTTGTTTAGTTCAGATGATGTTGATATTTTAGTTAATTCTTTTAATCATCATTGTCTCTCAATTTTGGACAGAGTGGCTCCTTTTAAAACCAGACTTGCCCCTCTGAGTAACTCCTCCCCCTGGATGAATGACAGTATTCGTAGTGTTAACAGATCATGTCGGAAAGTGGAGTGGTTGTGGAAATCTACAAAGCTCCAGGTCCACCTCCTTCATTTAAAGGAGCTTTTAATCTCTTTTAATAATATGGTGAAAGATGTGAGGGCTGCTTATTTTTCCACTTTAAATTCTAACAGCCGACGGAATCCAAAAATTTTGTTTGACACAATCAGAGACATTGTTACACCTGCATCTCCTGCTGCTATCATTCAGTCAAATGAAGACTGTGACAATTTTTTGTCCTTTTTTATCAGCAAAATTTGTGATATCAGGGCAAATATTAATCCCTCTCTTTCTTCATCTGTTCCCTATCTTACCCGGCCATCAGTTCTGGATAGTTTTAAACCTATATCACTGAAAGAGCTCACTGGTCTGGTGGACAGATTGAAACCTTCCTCCTGCCCACTTGATATCGTCCCTACCTCCTTTTTTAAAAAGGTCTTCCATTCTATTGGCCCGGTTGTCTTATTGATAATAAATAGATCACTGCTTTCCGGCTATGTCCCTCAGTAGTTTAAACAGGCAATTATTCACCCTCTTTTAAAAAAACCTAATGCTGATCCTTCACTCCTTCAAAATTTTAGACCAATTTCAAAGTTGCCTTTTATTTCCAAAGTCTTAGAGAAAGTGGTGGCCAAACAGCTTAATGAGGTTTTAGCTGAACATAATATTCTTGATAAATTCCAGTCTGGGTTCTGCCACTTGCACTCTACAGAAACTGCCCTTCTCAGAGTTTCAAATGATATTTTAATGTGCAGAGATGCAGGTGAATATTCTGTGCTTGTCCTTTTGGATCTCTCTGCAGCTTTTGACACGGTGGATCATGGAGTCTTAGTTGAGAGACTAAGGACTTGGGTGGGCATTTCTGGGTCTGCTCTGGACTGGTTTTTGTCTTATCTTTCACACAGGACTTTCGCTTTTGCTGCTGGTAAATTTATGTCCTCCTCTGCCATGCTATCCTGTGGTGTGCCTCAGGGTTCTGTTCTGGGACCTATATTGTTTGCTCTATATTTGCTCCCACTTGGTCATGTCTTGAGTAGTTTTAAAGATGTCTCCTACCACTGTTATGCGGATGACATCCAGCTGTACATCTCATTCACTCCTCAAACGGTCTCTAGGGTATCTGCTCTTCAGAACTGTGTTGAGGTTATTGGTGACTGGATGGCGGCCAACTATTTGTCCTTAAATATAGCAAAGACTGAGGTCCTTGTTTGTGCCCCTGACGAGTTTGTTCCCACTGTGGTTGGGAATCTTGGTTCTCTGGCCCCTTTTGTTCGCTCAGCAGTGAGGAACTTGGGTGTTACGTTCGATCACTCCCTCAATTTTGACGCGTATGTTACCCGCCTGGCACAGTCTTGTTTTTTCCATTTGCGCAATATTGCCCGTCTGCGCAGCATTGTGTCTCGGGCGGAGATGGAGATGATCATTCATGCATTTGTGTCATCACGTTTGGATTACTGTAACTCTCTATTTTTTAGCCTTAGCAAGTCCTCTTTGGACCGAATGCGGCTGCGAGGGTGCTGACGAGGTCATCAAAGAGGTCACATATAACCTCACCCTCTCCTCCTTGCACTGGCTCCCCATCCATTTCAGACTCCAATTTAAAATTCTAGTACTGACTTTTAGAGCTCTGCATGGTCAAATGCCATCTTATATCACCAAGCTATTACATCCATATGTGACAAGTAGGTCTCTGAGGTCTTCGGACCTGGGCCTATTGGTTGTGCCTAGGACAAGACTGTAGACCAGGGGAGACTGTGCTTTCGAGGTGGTGGCACCTAAAATGTGGAATGCATTGCCTTTGGACCTACGCTCCGTGGACTCTGTTGAAACATTTAAAGTGAAGCTAAAGACCCTTTTGTATAGGCTGGCCTTTACCTAGTTTTTATGGTTTTATGTTTCTGCTGTTTTTAATTTCTCTATTCTTATGTGAAGCACTTTGTGATTTCTATCTTGAAAGGTGCTATATAAATAAACCATACTTACTTACTTACTTACTTACTTACTGAAAGTACCAGGATGTGGATATTTTGAATGGCTAGTTTGGTCTGTCGAGTTGCATCTTTAACGTGGCCAAAATTACCGCGAGAGGACGAAGGCTGCGTTAAAAACATCGATAGTGGTGTAAAAACAAAAACACACAAAAAACAAAAGGTTTAAGTGGATCTGTTTGGAGCGGGAGGTGGATGTTTACGGGACAAAAGCAAGATTCAGTGAATTTGTCTGCAAGTTTGAGCTCCCCGATAAAGCTCTCTGCATGTTATGTTCGTATTTCATCAACGAAACCTTGGAAGAACACCACAAGATAAAGAAACATATCATTAAATTAATATTAAACTGACTAATCTGCCAGGGTCCAGGAGAGCACGGAAGAGACACAGTGAGCCCCAAAGCCCACAGCATTCATACCTGTGTAACAGTATATCCCCTGCTCCACCCCCGATTGACGGCCTGAAATATGTGATGTGATGGAAAATACTCCAATTTAGTTTTGAATATAATATCCACAATATATGTATAGAACACACACTACTTTACCACACCATCTTTATTTATAAACCACTTTACTACAACCAAAGCTGACCCAATGTGCTCTACACTAAAACAAATAGTTAAAACATTAAGACATATATTTAAACAATTTAATAAATAAATATAGCGCACACACAAACACAATAGTATGCAAAGAAACACATGTTTAAGAAACATAATGAAAATGAGGGGCCTATAATGTCTGCCACCTTTCTCAAATCTCTTTTGTACAAACTAGACCATAAATATAAAGAGTGGCCAGACGGAAGCACCTCCTTAGTAAAAGGCACATGGCAGCCCACCTGGAGTTTACCAAAAGGCACCTGAAGGGCTCTCAGACTATGAGAAACAAAATTCTCTGGTCTGATGAGACAAAGATTGAACTCTTTGGCGCAAATGCCAGATGTCATGTTTGGTGGAAACCAGGCACCATCCCTACAGTGAAGTATGGTGGTGGCAACATGTAATTGCTGTCGATTTCAATTTATTTTCATTTATATAGCGCTAAATCAGAGTTGCCTCAAGGCGCTTCTGTGTGTAGCACTTGTGCCCAAGACGAGTCTCCCTGTGGGGACAATAAAGGATGTTCGATTTGATAGCGGATGCAGTCATCAGACTTTGAGAAAATTATATTAAAGGATCTGTCTTACCCATGCCAGTTGTAGACTATAATTACAAGGATGTTTGGAGTCAGCGCCCGTATTGCAGAGGTTTCAGTGTGTCGGTCATGGCTATATTGTCATTTCAAGCTGCATGTCTAGATGTAGGCCGCACAATTTCAAATGTCTGTTTTTTGTTTTTTTTTTTGTCAGCTTTTAGATGAGCTTTGCTGGCCCTAAATCATGATTATAGCAGGAGAATGTCTTAGTGCACTCAGATGTTAACATTAAAACCTCAAACACATGAAAATGTAAAAGGTAGATTAAAAAGTGGTTTTGTACTATGTGACTCCTTCAAGTTAAAACCTTCTTGATTCAAAGATTTTTGCAGTTTTACATGTTTAACATCCTCCACTGTTTCATGAACACTCATTAAGGCTTAAACATGCCTGGAGTGCAAAAGTCCGCTGGTTCACACAACAGAATCACAGTTCAAAAATATTTCCATGGTCACTTATTTATGGCCATTATTTTTAATTGGGGTCAATAAAAAGTTTTTCTGGCCTGGTGGGGGTTCTCTCTGCTATCATATGGGAAAACCGTTCTCATGGTGTTGCAAGTATTGCACAGTCAGTATTATGCCACATTATCACTGCAGTGACGTAACACTGTACCACCCACCTCTAGCGCACGGTGGTGTTTTAGACGTCCTCTTTCCGATTTACCTTCAGAGGCGTGACTGTTTTGTCTTTAAAAAGTAAATATTGCCACTGGGCCTGAACATTTCTAGTATTTTCAAATGTCTTGACTCACCTGTGCGGTCTTTAACATCTTCAGGATGTGTAAGCTTCTGATTTGTTGCCATCAGTGCTGGAGAGCTGGCTGGATCACACCGGCGAGCTGGAACCTCCTGATCCTCTGGCCCGCCTGCCTCAGCTCAAACATCGTATGAAGAGACTGCTGACACAGCTGGGCAAGGTGCAGCAGATCTCTCTGTACAGCTCCACATGAGGGCGCTACAGGACAGCACCAGCTTCAGTCACCGCACAGCGAAGGAACTGCAGGACACAAAGGACCCTGTGATGTCTGCTGCTCCTAAAGGGTTTGTGCGGTGAAATCTGATGCTACAGCCGGTGTCATATAAAGATGTATATGAACACATTGAGCATCATGAATCAGGATTAAACACCAGAAGTAACCTCGTGAATGCAGGAGAAAACAAATGGGACCAGATTACTTTTGTGGTTCCCATGCTGAACCGTCTGAATGCCTTTTGTCTGAACGAATGTGCACGGCCACCCCGTGTCTAGAAGTGCAGAAGCTTCATATTCATCTCGTACTCCAGTATGCCTCTCTGCAGTCTGTTTTAAAACGGCTACCATTTCGGTTAACACCGCTTCATGTGTTCTTTCGCACTTCTTAGCCAGACGTGTGTCGAAACTGTTGCTATAATTGTGGACAGTAACTTGAAGACATTCGGTATGTAGAAACGGTCTGTATAAATGTTGTGTTGCACCTCTAAACAGGTTTGTTTTCTACTACGCTGACATCACTTATGTTATTTTTGGATTTAGATAGGAATGTAATGTTAATTTTCTTGTTTTAGCTCTGTATTATGGATGTCGCACCTGATTTTTACAATACTGTGGACTTGTCTTCTGCTTACGTAGGATCATGTCTGATAAACACAGCTTCGCCCTGTACATTTTACTCCTCTTTGAATCGCTTTTGTCTTTATTTACAGTGTTTTGATCATTTGTAAATACATCAATGAAAAATGTACACCTCGTAATTAAGCACATTCTCCAAATACCCATGTTACACTCTACTGTTCAGATGAAAGCAGGGATAAATGTGAAATGATGCAAAGGTTTTGTTGGTAAATAAACTTATTGATCACAGACATGTTGTTTTGGATGCCCTGCAGGCTTGTTTCCTCGACCTGGAGACAGCGACCCCTCTGGCAGTAGCACAGGTTATGTATGTTTATCAACGCAGTAGATTTGCTTTCTTACATAATCAGATTAAATTTACAGGCAGCAGTGGCCGAGAGGTTGAAGAAGCAATTTTGTGACAGAAGAGACAGACTTCTGTCCATGCAGGGCCACTGAGCAAGACATTCAGCCTCCAGCTTGTCAATCACAGAAGTGTCTCTCACCTCCCACACTGAGGTGAGCTATCCGTGTTTCAGTTGTGTATACTTTTTTATAGAAGATTAATGGGTTATGTAATCTGCTTGTAAATGGAAACTCGTAATGTGAATCCTAATCATTTAATCGCCTAAATTTGAGCCAACATTGTGGTGACTTAGACGGGCAAATTACATCATTCCACTTCCCCACATTTATAGCTTTGTGGTCATTTCCTGCTGAGGATATGTGATTTGTAATTTATATTCTGAAAATAAAAGTATGACAACCATTGTACTAAGTACAACTCCAAATCAGAAAAAGCTGGGGCTGTATGGAAAATGCAAATAAATGTACAGTGATCCTGACGTTTACTTTGACTTTTATTTCATTGCCGAGAACGTGAACCCAATATAGTTCATGTTTTGTGCAATCAACTTAATTTGATTTGTCCATATTCCTGCATTTCAGGCCTGCAACACATTTTAAAAAATAAAAGCACTGGAATTTAGGGCAAGTAATGAGTCAATTTTTTTATTTGACTCATTACAGATGAATTGGCACTCCTTGTTTTGTGGGGGGGGGGGGGGGCATGATGTGTGCACTGGACCAAAGATGAAACCAGTCGTCCAGGCAATCAACAAGTCCAAAAGCCATGATCTGTCTTGTTTTGGGGTTGTCAATGCCCTTGGTAAAGGTACTTTACAATTCTGTGATGGCAGCATTAATATAGACAAGTACATTTGAGATTTTAGAGCTGTCTTCAAGAAGACCTATTTTCCAATGATACCGTGCCTTTTACAACAAGATGATGCAAACCACTTTCTGCACACATTATTAAGGCATAGCTGCAGAGAAGAAGGTATTGTTACAGGTACTGGACAGTCCTGACCTTTCCTGACAGTAGTAAATCAACTGACATCATCTGTGGTCTGGTGACTTTCGGCCTGCTTCCGAACTACTTTGTTCTTCCAAACCTACATCTCGTCCCATTGCAGTCATGGTAGACAGTAGTTTGCTCAGTTGAGACCAATTCCCCTGTTCTGTTAGTCCAGCGTCTGTTAAATGGAGATCCCAGAAGAATCTGTGCTGTTGAAAGAGGCATTCATCAATAACAGGAGATCTCAGCTCCTGGGAGAACTTGGCCCAGGCGTGAACTTGTCCTAGAGAAGTTGGCCCTGGGAGAACTTTTATCATTGCATTACACCTATTGTAACCTGTATTTCTGTATGTCAGTCAAGGAAGCAAAATATTAATTTCAGCAATCTGCAAAGACACTTCACGTTCCAAATAAATAAACTAGAGTACCGCGCTTGTAGAGCGCAAACTGCCAACAGTAGTTTCCAATTCCATAAATTTTTACCTTACAAAAAAAACTACTGGAGCCGATTTCTATCCCCTGGGCCGAGTTCTCTTGTGCTCCATTCATCTTGGTGTATGTAAACATTTGACCCACTGAAATCTAACAAAGGCAGAAATATGTAAAACGCAGTTGGTGAAAAGGTGAGTCCATCTCCTCCAGTTTAATGCACTAAAAGAATAAACATTATTGTAACTCACCAAATGAAAACCCCCCCGCATATAACGAGGTCAGGTAGAGGAACATCTACTGGTCCCATGTTGTCGCATTCCCCAAGTGACAGAATCTTTTGAATTCTTGTGAAGCATGTTTTAAAAAAAAAAAAGGACTTAAACTTCAGTGTGACTTGTATTTTTATTTATATCAAATTGTAAAAAATAAATAGAATAAAATTTTAAAATTGGCACATCAAACTTCTTAAATTGAGGAGTTTTTGTCCATGTTTTACACTGAAAAAAGAATAGTTGAACCAACTTAAAAGAATTGTTTCAATTTGTAACATCTAAATGAATTAAGTTGTTTGAACTTAAGTTTGTAAGTTAGAGTTGATCTAACTTATTAACTTAAGTTCAAACAACTTAATTTAGATGTTATCAATTTTTAAGTTGGTTCTTTTGTACTACATTTGCTGGTATTGTCTTAATTTTGAAGTGTTGTGGCTTCTCGGCATCCGTACATTTTAGTGTAGAAGGAACACTTTAATCTGAGTATAACATTGAGTCAGTTTAACTTCTAGGATATTGATCTGGTCAGTTAAGTAGCAGAGGGGATTGTTAATCAGTTTCAGCTAGTTTGGTGTTAATGAAATTAACAGTTGCACTGGAGGAGCAACAGTGAGATGATAGGCAAAACAGGAATAGTTTTACAGGTGGAGGCTGCTGATATTTCTTTTCCTCATCTTTTATGACTGATTTCTCACGTGTTTTGCATTTGAGCCTGCATTTACGCTTTAAGTCTGGTCTGCTTGAGGTTTCTTCCTCAAATCATCAGAGGGAGTTCGCCTGTGTGCTTGCTCTAGGGGTTGGTAAGGTTAGACCTTGTGTGAATCACCTTGAGGCAACTTCATTGTGATTTGGTGCTATATAAATGAAAATAAATTGAATTGTATTTGCATTTGGCTTTGAATTCAGCTCTCTGTAGACTGACAATTTTCATTTCCGCCATGTGTTCCTCTTTTTTTTTTTTTTTTTTTTTTTTTTTTTTTTAAGCGTTCCTGAACCAACTTCATTGATGTATCCACCAGGTGGCAGTCATGTCTGAGATATTACATGAGAAAAGTAAAGTTGCTTTGCTTGATCTGTTTCATCAAACTTCTCTCAATTTGAATGAGATTGTCGTCAATATATGTCCTTTTAATTCGTTGAGGTGACATTTATTGTTTTTACCTACCATGTTACATGGTAAAACCTGATGGATGTAAACATTTACATCTGTCAGGAATGGACTCAGTCATTCTTTCATCTGCTCATGAAAAGCTATTTTATCCATTTTGCGCAAAAAAAAAAAAAAAAACTCATTTTAAGATTATCAGATGTAGGGCACAGGTTTAGTATTTTGCCTCGCGAGGTATTTGCGACCGACATACGCAACATTTTGCTCCGTCTTGCGTGTGCTTGGTGGATGATTCTGATCGAGATTTGCGGATACGGAGCGAGACCTCTCGATTCGTGGTGATCTCTGCGCAGTGAAACGTCGCCTCTCATTGGCTGGTCCGGGTACCTGTGACGCAGCGCGTAGCTCCGCCCAGACTCGCAGCAGAATTACTAGTAGAGAGACAGCGGTGTCTGTGAGCGCAGTACAGCGCGTTTAAAAATACATTTTTCGCTGCTAAACCCTTGGACGACTCCACCGGAAGCCGTTGGACACTTATTTATTCGACAGGGTAAGTGTGATTACCGGAGTTGTGGCTGTGTTGTTTCCCCGTGTGTGTGTAACTCACAGATGTGCTCGCTGTCTTCTTCAACCTGTTCGTTTTTGTGCCGTTTGTTAGCCGCAAAGTAGCCGTGAAAGAGCGGCGACCAACCAGCAAAGTACCCCGTTAAAAACACGCTGAAACACCTGCTGGGTCACTTACGGTGACTGAGGACGCGTTATGTGGACAGATTGTGCCGATTTGTTGTTTGAATGTGTTCCGACGTCCAGGCGGTTTAGCTCCATTATCTTCCCCCGTCATGTTCGGTGATGTTCCAGCATGTAGTCACCTCCAAAAGTGTAACTCAAGATCTTATCAAACAAGGCCCGTCACGATTCAGGGAGAAACGGCTCACAGCTTGTTATTCATTTATCACGCCGACTTTATTAATTCATTATTATTTATTTCTAAATGCACATTTCACGGAAAAGTTATTCTGGGATTTTATTTATTTTTTTAAGAAGTGATGCCAGGAGAGTCTTTGAAGGAACAGTTGGAACAAAACAAGCATTCTGTGCAGATTTCAGATTAATCTGTTACTTTTTGAATAATCTCATCTGATTGTGTTTGAGCAGGACTCCTTTTAAATAAGCCCGGACGGGTTCATGTCTGTGATGGTGGCAGTATTAGATGTAAATCTTTTTTTTTTTTTTTTGAGCAGTATGAATGAGCAGATGTATTATTGCTCAGATCATTCACAGGACTTGGATGATTCAGCAACAGCAAACAAGTGCCACTGATAGCTGTGTGAAGGTCAAACCCATGTGCCTCAAGATCAGGCATTACTCTTATTCAGATAAGTCAGTTTACACAGTAGTTTGAATTGTTAGGATCTACAGGAAAATTAGACCAAGTTTAGCCAGTGTTGGAGTGAATGTCTGATCTTTATGATTAATTTCACTTTGTTGTTTTTATAGGCAGCATAGGTTAGTCCACCCGGTCACCATGTGTCAAAAATGACTCCAAAGACTAGGAATGCAAAGATTTTGTCTATCGATGCCATTATCGATCCGATTCCTTATTGAATCCCTTGTCAATACCTCCTATGAATTTTCTCTGTACTAAAAGTAGGCTTTACAGGGTTTCTGTGTAAAGAGTTTGAGTCTTAAAGCAAATATGAAATTGGTCACTGGATCCTTGAGCTCTGGACATAAATACACATTTTACAGCCTTTGTAAACATTTTAAACGTGTTTTTTTTTTTTTTTTGAACTTTCTATTCTTTCACACATTTTACACCCTCTTCAAACATTTTAAACATGTTTTTAAAGAACTTTTTCTATTCTCATCTTTTTTATCATATTTTAAACATACTTTTTAAAAACATTTAAACCATCTGTTTTTAAATGTCTTTGGCATAACGAGCACATTTTAACAAATAATAAGGGATGGGTATTGATATGTTTTTAATCGAGATCAATGCCATTATCGATTCCGTTTATTGATCCAATTCCTTAATCGATTCCCTTGAATTTTCTGTGTACTAAAAGTAGGCTTTACGGGTTAAATTGGTCACTGGATCCTTCATCTCTGGACATATGAGTTCTGTCAAAGTAATGGTCCTTTTTATTTTTTTCAAAAACTATATGGATTTCATTCATATGTTTTTACGTCAGACATGCTTGAACCCTCGTGCGCATGCGTGAGTTTTTCCACGCCTGTCGGTGACATCATTTGCCTGTGAGCACGCCTTGGAAAGGAGTGGTCCCGCCCCCTCGTCGGATTTTCATTGTCTGGAAATGGCGGAATGAAAAGGACTTTCTTTCCATCAGAATTTTTTCAGAAGCTGTTAGACTGGCACCTGGAAACCATTTGAAAAATGTATCTGGCTTTCGGTGAAAATTTTACGGGCTTCACAGAGAATAAGGTCTGTTACTACAGCTTTAAGGACCCCTTTAAGGATGCTCGCCGCACCGTGCTCCGTGCTGCGACGACGCGGCACAAGCCACCAGACCATTTCTAAACGGATGGCTCTGTGGATACGAGACCGTCGTGTGCTCTTTCTCTGAGAGCTGGATATCAGCCATTTTCTGGCAGATTTCACTTTTAACAAGAGATTTTGTCATGGAAAGCCGCGCGGAGGCTTCGCGCGTAAAGACCGATTCGCTTTGGAAGCGAGACAAAGGAACACCTCCGTTTCGGCTTGTCAGAGGACAAGTTTGGACATGTCCAGCTCTCCACAATTTCACTGATACTTACTGGACTGGTAAGCATTGAAAGCCGAGATAGACATGTCATGCGTAAGCGTGCTCACAGGCAAATGACGTCACCGACAGGTGTGGAAAAACTCACGCATGCGCACGAGGGTTCAAGCATGTCTGACGTAAAAACATATGAATGAAATTCATATAGTTTTTGAAAAAAATAAAAAGGACCATTACTTTATTGACAGACCTCGTAAATAAAAATAAAATCTGTAGTTTTTATCTAAGCATTTCCTTTCAGACATAAATGGCATGAATGTCACTCCATATCTCTGAGCTGAGCTCGTACAGCCGGCTGCGCTGCACATCAGCATCAATGTAATTCATAAAGAATGGATGATGTCTCATTTTGGGAGGAGGAAAAAAACATTCTAGTCGATTGTAGTTTGTTTGTATTACAACATTTGGAATGAAGTGTCATTTGATTTAAAACGGCAATTCACTTTGACCTCATTAATTCCGACCGGACTCTAACTTGACTCTGCAGAGAGCGGTGCCCCGTTTGGAGCTGTGTGACTGGAAAGGAGGGCGATTCTCGTTTCTTATCTGCAACAAAACAAGAGTCCCAGTTAGTGACTTTAATCTGCACAAAAGTGACTCAGTTGACATCTTTAAATGGCTTTGAGAGGTGTTAAGAAGCAGGCTTGCCGCTTCTGAAAAACAGCGAAGCAGAGAACCAATGAAGCAGTAGGTCGGCGCACTGCTTTGTTGTTTCAAGCAGAGCTGTTGGAGGGTCTGCAGTCAACATAGAGAAATGATCATTGTCCTGATAAATGCCTTCAAAAACAATGGCCGCTCTGAAGGACGATAAGAGAATCGTTAAGCAAAAAGGCTATCGATGTCGGTGGATGGAATTATTTCTTAACAATTCTCAAAGAACTGGTTTTCGATACCCAACCCTACAACTTACAGTGCATGCTATAATCTTAACTCGCCAGTTTAACAGCATATAATGCAAGCAATCCCTTTTGCCTCTGGTGGAATTTGACACATCAGATCTACTGCAAAAGTAACTTTTGTTTTGCTTGTGTAATATTCAGTTGATTTATATAGCACGAAATCACGTTACTCAAGATGCTTCACATAAAGTACAGTGCTTCTGGCATGTAATTATTGTTTACCTTGTGCTGAAGAAATTTACAGTCACCGTTTTTCCAGCTGCACTCTAACTGGTTCAGCCAGCATGAAAAATGCATTCAGTAAGCGTAAACCAGACTGGACAAACTAACAAATAATAAATAAATGCCCTGCAGCACATCCGCATCCCACTGGCTTTACTTCTCATGAGGTGGCACACAGTAATTATGGAAAATATCCTCCTGATGTCCAATGCTGCTTCCTGCGTCATAACCTTACATATTTCAAAGTTCCACATGATAGTCATGAAACATCTGATTGCCATCATCACCTTTGCATGTTTTGATTTTCATTTGTCCAGCCGCAGTCAGTAAGCACAGACATTGCTAACAGCTAGCACCGCTAACTGCTTTAAAGTTACATGTTCACACCGCAGCTATTGTCTTGAGATTCCTAATGCGATGTTGCTTCTTGTCCAAGCCTTCATGGCCACACTCTTGCAACATTGGGTGAACTTGCACAGCTTTCTCACAGACACATGTAAAACTGAAACATGGATGTCAAACATTGTAAACAATGGAACCAGAAATTCGAAATAAACTGGGGACGTTGACAAAGCAATGGATTTGAAGTCACACCCCCCCCCCCCCAATCCAGTAGGGAGAATTGTCAAATGAGCAAGACGGAGATGACGAAACCAAGCTTTATTTATAAAGTCCTGTGATCATGGTGACCTGTAGTCTACAACAAGCAATAAAGTTCACGAACCAGTGAAGTGGGAACATCCAGGCCTGTCACGACAACAAATATTGCTGTACGATATATTGCCTCAAAAAATATCCAGGCCTGTCACGACAACAAATATTGCTGTACGATATATTGCCTCAAAAAATATCCGGATATAAATCTTAGTATCGCAATATTATTGTCAACATTATTTTAAGATCATTTTATGCCATTGATATGATTGCATAAAAATGCAAGTGTTTCCTTTCAAAGAGCAATGAACTTTTTAATTCTCAAGAATAGTCAAATTGAAATACTGAAATTGAAATTTGAAAATAAATAAAATATCCTAAATGAGTGATATATTTCCAATATTAGTTTTGTATTAATTTACTGTGCAGCACTTTTTTTTAAAATAAATGTCACACCATACTGCCTTCAATGTAAATGTTATGTTTACTTGATTTTGTGCAAGTGACTGACAAATAAAACCTCATAATGTAAAAATTTAAAGTAATTGTTGGCAGCGTCATTATTCTGCAACATGGGCAAATTCAGGATGAACTGGAGCAGTGCACTCAGAGAGCAACCCCTCTGCCAACACTAGTTTCCTATTCCACAAATTTTTACCTTGGAAAAAATTTTCATGTTGAAATTCCTGTTAGAAGTGACTTTTCATAACATAATACAAATTATAGATCAAAAGCGCTTTACCGCTTTATATCCGCAATACGATATCTGATATATGAAGAATTGTGGGCTCCAGGCTGTTCACAAAGAGGGGTGAAAACTTAACCTCCTGCAACTTTGTTGGCGAAGATAAAAATACAACTGATTGGGGAAAGTAAAACCAGAATCAAGCAATGGATAGAAAGTGTAGTTGGGGATGGTGCCAAAACTGTTAGTTGATTCTTCAGATTAGTGATGGCAAACTCCTAAATGTTTCAGAACCAGTTTCATACATTTTTCCAGAATCCATTTCAAGAGAAAGCCATTATCAGTTGTACTAAATTGAGTCTTAAATCACAAACTGATAGGGAACCAATGATTTGAAATAATGTTCTGGTTGATTAGGTGTTGAAACATTAAAGCACAAGTGAATGAACTCTGATTGCAGTTTTTAATTCAGCATAGGCTCAATCTCTTTTGGGACTCAGCTGCCACTTAATTAAGTTGAAAGAGATACTTAATAATGTATTACTGAGAGTATGCAGTGTTGGTGAATTTGAATGTGCCTGTTTGCTCACACACTAAAATGTAAAAAATTTTGATGTGTAATCGTGTTTACAGCTAATTGTAGTGTATATGTGATTATGGATGGATATCTAGACATGAGACAAGTTGAAGGAAAACACCAAATAAATTGAGAAATGTGACAAATGTAGATGCTTCCATGCATAGCAGGTGCACTGCACGGCATCATGCTTAACTAACTAGCATCCAGTCATGCTCTGTGGGACATATTAAGATGGCAAACAGGCCCCATTGATGCTGATTCTGTTGATGTTGATTTTTTTTTTTTGTATCAAGATAAGAAAAAAAATTTTCAATTTATTTCATTTATATAACTCCAAATCACAACAAAGTTGCCTCAAGGCATTTCACACAAGCAAGGTCTAACCTTACCAACCCTAGAGCAAGCACACAGGTGACAGTGGTAAGGAAAAACTCCCTCTGATGATTTGAAGAAGAAACCTCAAGCAGACCAGACTCAAAGGGGTGGTCCTCTGCTTGGGCCATGCTACTGCCACATTTGACAATACAAGTATCCAGGAAATTTTAGAAGTCCTCAAAGAGAGATAAAAACTGAATCAGGCAGCAGAAAGACAACAAATACAGCAGAATTTGTCAGCATTAAGCAACAAGAAAAACAGAAGAAATACTAAAATGATCGCAGGCCACTAGCCCTAAGCTTCACTAACAGACCCAGACTTTAGATAAAGTTGAGGCCGCGGCCCGCTCTGTTTGCTACTATGCCAGTATGCTAGCCATAGGAAAGTTAAAATAAGTGTGTTTTAAGTCTGGACTTGAAAGTCTCTACAGAATCTGACTCTTTTATTGATGCAGGGAGATCATTCCACAGAGCAGGTGCATGATAAGAGAAAGCTTTGTGACCCACAGACTTTTTATTCACCCTAGGGCCTAGGGCTGTGCAATTAACTGAATTTCGATCGCGATATTGATATTTGTATCAAACGATCTCCAAACTTGTATAATCGAGTGAAACGATTTAAGGGCCTTTCATCAGGCCAATCCGTCAACGTGTCCCAAGACGCATGACGTCAGACGCGTTGCTTTGGAAGCGGCAAGGGGGCGGGATTGCTACGTCACACTCTGGCTGTTTTCACAACCTGAAAAAAGTTCAGCGATCGCCTTCTTGAATTTGCATCGCCTGAACCACAAAAAAGCTTTTAAAAAACAGCAGTAGAACGATTCTCCCATCACCCTGCTGGGAGAAGCTTTTTTCAGCTACTTTTCGGAGTGACGCCGACCGAGGGAGGACTGACGACTTGGTGGGATATCGATGGAACCGCGACAGCGAGCCAATCCGCATGAAGAAGCCGGCCTTCAGGCATCATTCCTGGGCAGAGCGAGGCAGGCAGCTGGGGTGATGGAGCAAACGCACTCAGTCCGAAATCTCCCACTTTTTGGATATATGCGAAGTCCCAGTTTGCCCAACGGAGTTTAGTTCTGCAGCTTTATCGAGGTGAGAATAATGTAAAAATAAAACGTGGCATTTACTGAACTGCTGTGAAAGTTTAATGATCGGTTAACATTAGCTTAGCCTTTTAGCACAGTTGATCTGAGTGAACGCTTTAATTTGTAAATGGTTCAGTCTTTTTTATTTTTACCAAATAAAGCTACAGCTTTTTTCAGACACCACAAAAGCTTAACTTTAAATAGCTTATTTTTTCGGGCGTTTTTTTTTTTACATCGTTTTTCCCTGTTTTTTTTTCCTTTTTTATATATAAACTGTTTAGTGTTTCTTTATATTTAAAGAAATATTTTTATTTGTCCTAATCAGGAACATTTGCTGTGCAGACAACCAAACTTCCATTGATGAGCTGAACACCACATCCAGTTGAAAGAAAACATCTCTGCTCTTCAAAATAGGACAAAAGTGTCTTCAGCATCACCACCAGAGTTCAAAGCTGCAGAAGAGACCTTCATCTGGTCCCGAGAATTCAGCATGACATCACCTGCTTCTAAATAAAAGGCTCTTTCAACAGCAACTATTTTATTTTTAAAAAAGCTGTTTCATTTTATATTTTAACAATAAATGAACGGATAAATTTCTCCAAAAGGAGATAAGGAGACGTAGTCAAGGGAATGATGACAAAAATACAAACTAATGAACATAAATTGAAACAAAAACAATGCAGCCGCACTGTGTCCTAGTAGCATAAGTCAGGGAGATGCCCAAAGACACTGACCAACTGGTCAGTGACAACAGAGAAGGGAGAGGAAAACAGAAAAATAATATATAATATGATATTTTTAATATTTATTTTATTCATTTTATGTTTTATACAGGTATGGTACAGTACATTTTCAATTTGGAGGTTTTGCGCACATTGTCTATAACAATTTTTTTTTTAAAGAGTGAGAGAAATGCTGAATAAATGCATTGTGTAACTAAAAAAAATAATTGTTTGAATAATCGTGATTTCAGTATTTACCTAAATAATCGTGATACTGATTTTTTTTTTTTTTTTTTTTCCTTTTCCATAATCGAGCAGCCCTACTAGGGACATAATTAGTTCTGCACCCTGAGAATGCAGAGCCGGTTAATAATTTATAGGTTAGTAACAGAACCTTAAAATCTGATCTTACAGGGACAGGAAGCCAGTGAAGAGACGCCAAAATGAGTGTAATGTGGTCAAACTTTCTGCTTTGTGTCAAAAGTCTGGCAGCAGCATTTTGAACCAGTTGGAACCCCCTAATACTGGACTGTGGTAAGCCAGAAACTAGAACATTGCAGTAGTCCAATCTAGAAGAGACGAATGCATTAATCGGGGTCTCAGCATCAGCCATAGACAGGATGAGCTGTATTTCGCAGATGGAAGAAAGCAGTCCTCCTAATGTATATAATGTGGATGTCAAAGGACAACATAGGATCAAAATTACCCCAAGGTTCCTCACTTTGTCAGTGTGATGTATGACACATGAGCCTATGCTAAGCATTACCTGGTCAAATTGATGCTAATGTTTCAGTGGACCAAGAACCATCATTTCAGTCTTATCAGAGTTTAAAAGTAGGAAATTTCTGGGCATCCAGCTTTTCACTGATGCAAGGCAATCTTCTAAGGATTTTATGTGGATGAGTTACCTGCAGTTATCGGCATGTATAACTGAGTACCATCAGCATAGTAATGAAAGGTAATCCCAAAACACTGATATATGTGCCCAAGTGGCCAAGTTTATACAGCCGTACGTGGCAATACGCTGAGGGATGCAAAGGAGTCACTGAAGTGGACACAAAAAATTAAACTCGTTTAATTTGTTTCGCAAACTGTCTGCCAAGAGCACAGATGCAGTGTTTCACGTAAGTCAACACAACATTCCGCTACTGTATGTAAATCTACATAACACTGCAGCACTGTACACCAAGCCTCCGCAATTGTATACAACCCGACACCAGGGCGAAAAATCCTTTTAGGTTTTATATCAGTACATACCTGCATTGATAGATTTTATTCATCTCATTGGACTTTGCTGGCAGTGAAGCTTCAAAACATGGAAGAAGAGGCAGACCAGCCAAGCTTCCACATCCACTAACTACTCATGGATAGATGGGCGGCGAGAGCACATGTCCACTCCTCACGGATGGATAGGGCGTGTGTTTCGTCTGTGAGGAGTGCAGCTTCTTTCACCTCCTCAAGTTCTCTCATGATTGTGGCACATTAAATAAAGTCCATTAACTCCTGCTCACGGACCGATCGCCAGCGAGAGAGCATGTCCATGTCCAGTATAACTCCTCACGGACTGATTGCCAGTGAGAGGGAATGTCCACCGTCCACTTTTCATTGACGGATTGTGTCCAAGCAGTTTGTTAAAACAGCGTCATGGAGTCAACCTTCTCCCACCCTGCCTGGAGGTTTTTGTTTGTCCCCCCCGTACACAGCTTATGCAGCCATTCCAGTGTACTTGATATGCAGCACAGTGCAACTCTATGTAAGCCTGGTGTGAAAGGGGCTTTAACTGGAAAACAGTGAAAATCGATGCTTTTTGATTTGATCAAAAAGTTCACCCATGACTAATTTGGAAGTTGTTATACTTTGTTGCATTTGGGTGGATTTACAAAAGCTAGAAACCACTAAAGTTTCACAAATGCTAAGAATTTATTGAAAGCCAGGACTGCTATGCAACCTTGCCCATATTCAAACAGGTTTTGGTTAAGAATATAAACATGGGTTCATTAGATGAACTTATATATATATACACAACAAAAATATAAACGCAACACTTTTGGTTTTGCTCCCATTTTGTATGAGATGAACTCAAAGATCTAAAACTTTTTCCAAATATACAATATCACCATTTCCCTCTATTGTTCACAAACCAGTCTAAATCTGTGATAGTGAGCACTTCTCCTTTGCTGAGATAATCCATCCCACCTCACAGGTGTGCCATATCAAGATGCTGATTAGACACCATGATTAGTGCACAGGTGTGCCTTAGACTGTCCACAATAAAAGGCCACTCTGAAAGGTGCACTTTTGTTTTATTGGGGGGGATACCAGTCAGTATCTGGTGTGACCACCATTTGCCTCATGCAGTGCAACACATCTCCTTCGCATAGAGTTGATCAGGTTGTCAATTGTGGCCTGTGGAATGTTGGTCCACTCCTCTTCAATGGCTGTGCGAAGTTGCTGGATATTGGCAGGAACTGGTACACGCTGTCGTATACGCCGGTCCAGAGCATCCCAAACATGCTCAATGGGTGACATGTCCGGTGACTATGCAAGAACTGGGACATTTTCAGCTTCCAGGAATTGTGTACAGATCCTTGCAACATGGGGCTGTGCATTATCCTGCTGCAACATGAGGTGATGTTCTTGGATGTATGGCACAACAATGGGCCTCAGGATCTCGTCACGGTATCTCTGTGCATTCAAAATGCCATCAATAAAATGCACCTGTGTTCTTTGTCCATAACAGACGCCTGCCCATACCATAACCCCACCGCCACCATGGGCCACTCGATCCACAACATTGACATCAGAAAACCGCTCACCCACACGACGCCACACGCTGTCTGCCATCTGCCCTGAACAGTGTGAACCGGGATTCATCCGTGAAGAGAACACTTCTCCAACGTGCCAAACGCCAGCGAATGTGAGCATTTGCCCACTCAAGTCGGTTACAACGACGAACTGGAGTCAGGTCGAGACCCCGATGAGGACGACGAGCATGCAGATGAGCTTCCCTGAGACGGTTTCTGACAGTTTGTGCAGAAATTCTTTGGTTATGCAAACCGATTGTTTCAGCAGCTGTCCGAGTGGCTGGTCTCAGATGATCTTGGAGGTGAACATGCTGGATGTGGAGGTCCTGGGCTGGTGTGGTTACACGTGGTCTGCAGTTGTGAGGCTGGTTGGATGTACTGCCAAATTCTCTGAAACGCTTTTGGAGACGGCTTATGGTAAAGAAATGAACATTCAATACACGAGCAACAGCTCTGGTTGACATTCCTGCTGTCAGCATGCCAATTGCACACTCCCTCAAATCTTGTGACGTCTGTGGCATTGTGCTGTGTGATAAAACTGCACCTTTCAGAGTGGCCTTTTATTGTGGACAGTCTAAGGCACACCTGTGCACTAATCATGGTGTCTAATCAGCATCTTGATATGGCACACCTGTGAGGTGGGATGGATTATCTCAGCAAAGGAGAAGTGCTCACTATCACAGATTTAGACTGGTTTGTGAACAATATTTGAGGGAAATTGTGATATTGTGTATGTGGAAAAAGTTTTAGATCTTTGAGTTCATCTCATACAAAATGGGAGCAAAACCAAAAGTGTTGCGTTTATATTTTTGTTCAGTGTGTATGTATATGTATGTGTGTGTATGTATGTGTGTATGTGTATGTATGTGTGTGTATGTGTATGTATGTGTGTATGTGTATGTATGTGTGTGTATGTGTATGTATGTGTGTATGTGTATGTATGTGTGTATGTGTATGTATGTGTTGTGTATGTGTGTGTATGTGTATGTATGTGTGTGTATGTGTATGTGTGTGTATGTGTGTGTGT
>NW_022986562.1:0-28525 GCF_902500255.1 Thalassophryne amazonica
CTCTGCCTTTAAACACTTATTAAAGTCTGTCGTCTCTGTCCTCTGTCAGTTAAACACTTATTAAAGTCTGTCCTCTCTGTCCTCTGTCAGTTAAACACTTATTAAAGTCTGTCGTCTCTGTCCTCTGTCAGTTAAACACTTATTAAAGTCTGTCCTCTCTGTCCTCTGCCAGTTAAACACTTATTAAAGTCTGTCGTCTCTGTCCTCTGTCAGTTAAACACTTATTAAGTCTGTCGTCTCTGTCCTCTGTCAGTTAAACACTTATTAAACTCTGTCCTCTCTGTCCTCTGCCAGTTAAACACTTATTAAAGTCTGTCCTCTCTGTCCTCTGTCAGTTAAACACTTATTAAAGTCTGTCGTCTCTGTCCTCTGTCAGTTAAACACTTATTAAACTCTGTCCTCTCTGTCCTCTGCCAGTTAAACACTTATTAAAGTCTGTCGTCTCTGTCCTCTGTCAGTTAAACACTTATTAAAGTCTGTCGTCTCTGTCCTCTGTCAGTTAAACACTTATTAAAGTCTGTCCTCTCTGTCCTCTGCCAGTTAAACACTTATTAAACTCTGTCCTCTCTGTCCTCTGTCAGTTAAACACTTATTAAACTCTGTCCTCTCTGTCCTCTGCCAGTTAAACACTTATTAAAGTCTGTCCTCTCTGTCCTCTGTCAGTTAAACACTTATTAAAGTCTGTCGTCTCTGTCCTCTGCCAGTTAAACACTTATTAAAGTCTGTCGTCTCTGTCCTCTGTCAGTTAAACACTTATTAAAGTCTGTCGTCTCTGTCCTCTGTCAGTTAAACACTTATTAAACTCTGTCCTCTCTGTCCTCTGCCAGTTAAACACTTATTAAAGTCTGTCCTCTCTGTCCTCTGTCAGTTAAACACTTATTAAAGTCTGTCGTCTCTGTCCTCTGTCAGTTAAACACTTATTAAACTCTGTCCTCTCTGTCCTCTGCCAGTTAAACACTTATTAACGTCTGTCCTCTGTCAGTTAAACACTTATTAAAGTCTGTCCTCTCTGTCCTCTGTCAGTTAAACACTTATTAAAGTCTGTCCTCTCTGTCCTCTGCCAGTTAAACACTTATTAAAGTCTGTCGTCTCTGTCCTCTGTCAGTTAAACACTTATTAAAGTCTGTCGTCTCTGTCCTCTGTCAGTTAAACACTTATTAAAGTCTGTCCTCTGTGTCCTCTGTCAGTTAAACACTTATTAAAGTCTGTCCTCTCTGTCCTCTGCCAGTTAAACACTTATTAAAGTCTGTCCTCTCTCTGTCCTCCATCAGTTAAACACTTTTAAAGTGTGTCCTCTGTCAGTTAAACACTTATTAAAGTCTGTCCTCTCTGTCCTCTGTCAGTTAAACACTTATTAAAGTCTGTCGTTTCTGTCCTCTGCCAGTTAAACACTTATTAAAGTCTGTCCTCTCTGTCCTCTGTCAGTTAAACACTTATTAAAGTCTGTCCTCTCTCTGTCCTCCGTCAGTTAAACACTTATTAACGTCTGTCCTCTGTCAGTTAAACACTTATTAAAGTCTGTCCTCTCTGTCCTCTGCCAGTTAAACACTTATTAAAGTCTGTCCTCTCTGTCCTCTGTCAGTTAAACACTTATTAAAGTCGGTCGTCTCTGTCCTCTGCCAGTTAAACACTTATTAAAGTCTGTCATCTCTGTCCTCTGTCAGTTAAACAGACAGAGAGCCTCACTGCGGTATTGTATCACTTCCTGTTCCGGAGCACAGCGGTGTTTTTCTGTATCTGTTAGCTGTTTAATCTGCGCAGTTAGATTGATCTAGTTATCTAGATTACGATTTGTTTCCCAGTGTAATCTTCACGTGCCTTAACTAAAGCACTCCTTCTGCTGAATCACCTCTAAATTATTTACACATTATTCACTTTGCGTGTTTTTAGGAATCTGCTAGCTTAGCGCAGCTACTAGCTCTTAGCCGATTTAGCATGGCGGCTTCTCCTGTCTCTCCCGCACTTTTCTGCTCTGGGTGTGAAATGTTTAGTTATTCCTCTGCCTCCTTTAGCAGTAACGGTACTTGTAATAAGTGTAGCTTATTCATAGCTTTGGAGGCCAGGCTGGGTGAATTGGAGACTCGGCTCCGCACCGTGGAAAATTCTACAGCTAGCCAGACCCCTGTAGTCGGTGCGGACCAAGGTAGCTTAGCCGCCGTTAGTTCCCCTCTGGCAGATCCCGAGCAGCCGGAAAGCAGGCCGACTGGGTGACTGTGAGGAGGAAGCGTAGTTCTAAACAGAAGCCCCTTGTACACCGCCAACCCGTTCACATTTCTAACCGTTTTTCCCCACTCGACGACACACCCGCCGAGGATCAAACTCTGGTTATTGGCGACTCTGTTTTGAGAAATGTGAAGTTAGCGACACCAGCAACCATAGTCAGTTGTCTTCCGGGGGCCAGAGCAGGCGACATTGAAGGAAATTTGAAACTGCTGGCTAAGGCTAAGTGTAAATTTGGTAAGATTGTAATTCACGTCGGCAGTAATGACACCCGGTTACGCCAATCGGAGGTCACTAAAATTAACATTGAATTGGTGTGTAACTTTGCAAAAACAATGTCGGACTCTGTAGTTTTCTCTGGGCCCCTCCCCAATCGGACCGGGAGTGACATGTTTAGCCGCATGTTCTCCTTGAATTGCTGGCTGTCTGAGTGGTGTCCAAAAATGAGGTGGGCTTCATAGATAATTGGCAAAGCTTCTGGGGAAAACCTGGTCTTGTTAGGAGAGACGGCATCCATCCCACTTTGGATGGAGTAGCTCTCATTTCTAGAAATCTGGCCAATTTTCTTAAATCCTCCAAACCGTGACTATCCAGGGTTGGGACCAGGAAGCAGAGTTGTAGTCTTACACACCTCTCTGCAGCTTCTCTCCCCCTGCCATCCCCTCATTACCCCATCCCCGTAGACACGGTGCCTGCTCCCAGACCACCAATAACCAGCAAAACTCTATTTAAGCATAAAAATTCAAAAAGAAAAAATAATATAGCACCTTCAACTGCACCACAGACTAAAACAGTTAAATGTGGTCTATTAAACATTAGGTCTCTCTCTTCTAAGTCCCTGTTGGTAAATGATATAATAATTGATCAACATATTGATTTATTCTGCCTTACAGAAACCTGGTTACAGCAGGATGAATATGTTAGTTTAAATGAGTCAACACCCCCGAGTCACACTAACTGTCAGAATGCTCGTAGCACGGGCCGAGGAGGAGGATTAGCAGCAATCTTCCATTCCAGCTTATTAATTAATCCAAAACCCAGACAGAGCTTTAATTCATTTGAAAGCTTGACTCTTAGTCTTGTCCATCCAAATTGGAAGTCCCAAAAACCAGTTTTATTTGTTATTATCTATAGTCCACCTGGTCGTTACTGTGAGTTTCTCTGTGAATTTTCAGACCTTTTGTCTGACTTAGTGCTTAGCTCAGATAAGATAATTATAGTGGGTGATTTTAACATCCACACAGATGCTGAGAATGACAGCCTCAACACTGCATTTAATCTATTATTAGACTCTATTGGCTTTGCTCAAAATGTAAATGAGTCCACCCACCACTTTAATCATATCTTATATCTTGTTCTGACTTATGGTATGGAAATTGAAGACTTAACAGTATTCCCTGAAAACTCCCTTCTGTCTGATCATTTCTTAATAACATTTACATTTACTCTGATGGACTACCCAGCAGTGGGGAATAAGTTTCATTACACTAGAAGTCTTTCAGAAAGCGCTGTAACTAGGTTTAAGGATATGATTCCTTCTTTATGTTCTCTAATGCCATATACCAACACAGTGCAGAGTAGCTACCTAAACTCTGTAAGGGAGATAGAGTATCTCGTCAATAGTTTTACATCCTCATTGAAGACAACTTTGGATGCTGTAGCTCCTCTGAAAAAGAGAGCTTTAAATCGGAAGTGCCTGACTCCGTGGTATAACTCACAAACTCGTAGCTTAAAGCAGATAACCCGTAAGTTGGAGAGGAAATGGCGTCTCACTAATTTAGAAGATCTTCACTTAGCCTGGAAAAAGAGTCTGTTGCTCTATAAAAAAGCCCTCCGTAAAGCTAGGACATCTTTCTACTCATCACTAATTGAAGAAAATAAGAACAACCCCAGGTTTCTTTTCAGCACTGTAGCCAGGCTGACAAAGAGTCAGAGCTCTATTGAGCTGAGTATTCCATTAACTTTAACTAGTAATGACTTCATGACTTTCTTTGCTAATAAAATTTTAACTATTAGAGAAAAAATTACTCATAACCATCCCAAAGACATATCGTTATCTTTGGCTGCTTTCAGTGATGCCGGTATTTGGTTAGACTCTTTCTCTCCGATTGTTCTGTCTGAGTTATTTTCATTAGTTACTTCATCCAAACCATCAACATGTTTATTAGACCCCATTCCTACCAGGCTGCTCAAGGAAGCCCTACCATTATTTAATGCTTCGATCTTAAATATGATCAATCTATCTTTGTTAGTTGGCTATGTACCACAGGCTTTTAAGGTGGCAGTAATTAAACCATTACTTAAAAAGCCATCACTTGACCCAGCTATCTTAGCTAATTATAGGCCAATCTCCAACCTTCCGTTTCTCTCAAAAATTCTTGAAAGGGTAGTTGTAAAACAGCTAACTGATCATCTGCAGAGGATTGGTCTATTTGAAGAGTTTCAGTCAGGTTTTAGAATTCATCATAGTACAGAAACAGCATTAGTGAAGGTTACAAATGATCTTCTTATGGCCTCGGACAGTGGACTCATCTCTGTGCTTGTTCTGTTAGACCTCAGTGCTGCTTTTGATACTGTTGACCATAAAAATTTTATTACAGAGATTAGAGCATGCCATAGGTATTAAAGGCACTGCGCTGCGGTGGTTTGAATCATATTTGTCTAATAGATTACAATTTGTTCATGTAAATGGGGAATCTTCTTCACAGACTAAAGTTAATTATGGAGTTCCACAAGGTTCTGTGCTAGGACCAATTTTATTCACTTTATACATGCTTCCCTTAGGCAGTATTATTAGACGGTATTGCTTAAATTTTCATTGTTACGCAGATGATACCCAGCTTTATCTATCCATGAAGCCAGAGGACACACACCAATTAGCTAAACTGCAGGATTGTCTTACAGACATAAAGACATGGATGACCTCTATCAGGTCCCATCTTATCTTAGGGACCTCGTAGTACCATATCACCCCAATAGAGCGCTTCGCTCTCAGACTGCAGGCTTACTTGTAGTTCCTAGGGTTTGTAAGAGTAGAATGGGAGGCAGAGCCTTCAGCTTTCAGGCTCCTCTCCTGTGGAACCAGCTCCCAATTCGGATCAGGGAGACAGACACCCTCTCTACTTTAAGATTAGGCTTAAAACTTTCCTTTTTGCTAAAGCTTATAGTTAGGGCTGGATCAGGTGACCCTGAACCATCCCTTAGGTTATGCTGCTATAGACTTAGACTGCTGGGGGGTTCCCATGATGCACTGAGTGTTTCTTTCTCTTTTGCTCTGTATGCACCACTCTGCATTAATCATTAGTGATCGATCTCTGCTCCCCTCCACAGCATGTCTTTTTCCTGGTTCTCTCCCTCAGCCCCAACCAGTCCCAGCATAAGACTGCCCCTCCCTGAGCCTGGTTCTGCTGGAGGTTTCTTCCTGTTAAAAGGGAGTTTTTCCTTCCCACTGTAGCCAAGTGCTTGCTCACAGGGGGTCGTTTTGACCGTTGGGGTTTTACATAATTATTGTATGGCCTTGCCTTACAATATAAAGCGCCTTGGGGCAACTGTTTGTTGTGATTTGGCGCTATATAAAAAAAAATTGATTGATTGATTGATTGAATTGAGTTAAACACTTATTAAAGTCTGTCCTCTGTCAGTTAAACACTTATTAAAGTCTGTCCTCTCTGTCCTCTGTCGGTTAAACACTTATTAAAGTCTGTCCTCTCTGTCCTCTGCCAGTTAAACACTTATTAAAGTCTGTCATCTCTGTCCTCTGCCAGTTAAACACTTATTAAAGTCTGTCCTCTGCCAGTTAAACACTTATTAAAGTGTGTCCTCTCTGTCCTCTGCCAGTTAGACACTTATTAAAGTCTGTCGTCTCTGTCCTCTGTCAGTTAAACACTTATTAAAGTGTGTCCTCTCTGTCCTCTGCCAGTTAAACACTTATTAAAGTCTGTCGTCTCTGTCCTCTGTCAGTTAAACACTTATTAAAGTCTGTCGTCTCTGTCCTCTGTCAGTTAAACACTTATTAAAGTGTGTCCTCTCTGTCCTCTGCCAGTTAAACACTTATTACAGTCTGTCGTCTCTGTCCTCTGCCAGTTAAACACTTATTAAAGTGTGTCCTCTCTGTCCTCTGCCAGTTAAACACTTATTAAAGTCTGTCGTCTCTGTCCTCTGTCAGTTAAACACTTATTAAAGTCTGTCGTCTCTGTCCTCTGTCAGTTAAACACTTATTAAAGTGTGTCCTCTCTGTCCTCTGCCAGTTAAACACTTATTAAAGTCTGTCCTCTCTGTCCTCTGTCAGTTAAACACATATTAAAGTCTGTCCTCTCTGTCCTCTGCCAGTTAAACACTTATTAAAGTCTGTTGTCTCTGTCCTCTGTCAGTTAAACACTTATTAAAGTCTGTCCTCTCTGTCCTCTGCCAGTTAAACACTTATTAAAGTGTGTCCTCTGTCAGTTAAACACTTATTAAAGTCTGTCCTCTCTGTCCCCTGTCGGTTAAACACTTATTAAAGTCTGTCCTCTCTGTCCTCTGCCAGTTAAACACTTATTAAAGTCTGTCGTCTCTGTCCTCTGTCAGTTAAACACATATTAAAGTCTGTTCTCTCTGTCCTCTGTCAGTTAAACACATATTAAAGTCTGTCCTCTCTGTCCTCTACCAGTTAAACACTTATTAAAGTCTGTCGTCTCTGTCCTCTGTCAGTTAAACACTTATTAAAGTCTGTCCTCTCTCTGTCCTCTGTCAGTTAAACACTTATTAAAGTGTGTCCTCTGTCAGTTAAACACATATTAAAGTCTGTCCTCTCTGTCCTCTGTCAGTTAAACACATATTAAAGTCTGTCCTCTCTGTCCTCTACCAGTTAAACACTTATTAAAGTCTGTCGTCTCTGTCCTCTGTCAGTTAAACACTTATTAAAGTGTGTCCTCTCTGTCCTCTGCCAGTTAAACACTTATTAAAGTCTGTCCTCTCTGTCCTCTGTCAGTTAAACACATATTAAAGTCTGTCCTCTCTGTCCTCTGCCAGTTAAACACTTATTAAAGTCTGTTGTCTCTGTCCTCTGTCAGTTAAACACTTATTAAAGTCTGTCCTCTCTGTCCTCTGCCAGTTAAACACTTATTAAAGTGTGTCCTCTGTCAGTTAAACACTTATTAAAGTCTGTCCTCTCTGTCCCCTGTCGGTTAAACACTTATTAAAGTCTGTCGTCTCTGTCCTCTGTCAGTTAAACACATATTAAAGTCTGTCCTCTCTGTCCTCTGCCAGTTAAACACTTATTAAAGTCTGTCCTCTCTGTCCTCTGTCAGTTAAACACATATTAAAGTCTGTCCTCTCTGTCCTCTGTCAGTTAAACACATATTAAAGTCTGTCCTCTCTGTCCTCTACCAGTTAAACACTTATTAAAGTCTGTCGTCTCTGTCCTCTGTCAGTTAAACACTTATTAAAGTGTGTCCTCTCTGTCCTCTGCCAGTTAAACACTTATTAAAGTCTGTCGTCTCTGTCCTCTGTCAGTTAAACACTTATTAAAGTCTGTCCTCTCTGTCCTCTGCCAGTTAAACACTTATTAAAGTCTGTTGTCTCTGTCCTCTGTCAGTTAAACACTTATTAAAGTCTGTCGTCTCTGTCCTCTGTCAGTTAAACACTTATTAAAGTGTGTCCTCTCTGTCCTCTGCCAGTTAAACACTTATTAAAGTCTGTCCTCTCTGTCCTCTGTCAGTTAAACACATATTAAAGTCTGTCCTCTCTGTCCTCTGCCAGTTAAACACTTATTAAAGTCTGTCGTCTCTGTCCTCTTTCAGTTAAACACTTATTAAAGTCTGTCCTCTTTGTCCTCTGTCAGTTAAACACTTATTAAAGTCTGTCCTCTCTGTCCTCTGTCAGTTAAACACATATTAAAGTCTGTCCTCTCTGTCCTCTGCCAGTTAAACACTTATTAAAGTCTGTTGTCTCTGTCCTCTGTCAGTTAAACACTTATTAAAGTCTGTCCTCTCTGTCCTCTGCCAGTTAAACACTTATTAAAGTCTGTCCTCTCTGTCCTTTGTCAGTTAAACACTTATTAAAGTCTGTCCTCTCTGTCCTTTGTCAGTTAAACACTTATTAAAGTCTGTTCTGTCCTTTTTGTTGAGAGCAGAGTTGTCAGACGTGGCTCTGATGCTGTGGATGAGGCAGGAAGTGGTCATGTAGATGCTGATCAGAGACATTTGTCCCATATTTGTGTCTTCAGTTGAATAAAGACGACGATAAAAACAGTGAGGAAAATGTGTGTTTGTTTGGTGGTGAGGTGTGAGATCGAGACTGTGTGTGTGTGTCCCCGGGGACAGAGGGGGTTTGCTGCTTCAGAGGAACACCTGCTGTCTCTGTCCTCCAACAACAAAAGGCCCAGATCTGACAGCTGCGGAGCCGTGTCAAGCATGCAGGAGTGAGCAGGCACAGGAAGTCTTTCTGCTTTCAAAATAAAAGTTATTTCTTGGACTTAATGATTTTGTAGTTGCATTGGTTGTTTCTGACAAACAATGAAACTGTGACTTATAGGTTTGCTGCAAGGCAGCACAACATACAGTCTTAGAACAAGGACGTTAACAAATAAATATGTCAGAGTAAAAACAAAAACGGAAACAATGAATACAAACCTGAAGAAAATGTCTAAAAAGATACATGAAACAGGAACAAAGGTATCCATAAAACCTCCGTTTGGACGGAGGTCATTGTACAACCACTGTGTGTACACACACACAGACACTATACATACATATATATATATATATATATATATATATATATATATATATATATATATATATATATATAGGTTGATTTCTGGTCTGATGTTCCATATCCGATCGGTTACCATGACAATGGGTCCAGAACACGTATCACATTAGTGACTTTGATGAAGGTGATCCAGGCGGAGTGGAGATGGTGAAGATGATGTCTGAAGTCCTGTCCACTTCATGTCTCACTCCAGCACACGGTCAGTCTGGACTGCTTTTTGTCTCCAAATGCGTGAAGCTCACACTTATCCAGGAATGACATGGTGACATGGTGAAGAGCTTCAATCGTTCATGTCCGTGTCAGATACAGTAGTGTTCAGAATAATAGTAGTGCTATGTGACTAAAAAGATTAATCCAGATTTTGAGTATATTTCTTATTGTTATATGAGAAAGAAGGTACCAGTAGATTCAATAGATTCTCACAAATCCAACAAGACCAAGTATTCATGATATGCACACTCTTAAGGCTATGAAATTGGGCTATTAGTAAAAAAAAGTAGAAAACTGTGGTAACTATATCACATTATTTGTCTGATCATAATGATTCCATAAAGGGTTAGTTTGCGGAATGTTTGGTCTCCAAAGTAAAGTTCAAACAAGGTCGACGGCCACTGAATTCATTGACAGGTGACATATGTTACCCTGTAACATGATAGAGAAGCATGACCCATCCTCATTAGAACCCCATCAACCCAAACACTGAAACTGTCCGCAGGAGGACAACTTTAATACAACGGTACTTCAAATTAAAACCGGAAGTGCTGTTGACACTTTTTTGACTTGACACTGAAAACAGCAGCGACACACACACACAGAGAGAGAGAAGGTTAATAAAAAAATCATTGACTGAAGACGCAGACATCGAACGGACCGGATTTGACCGAGTTGTGGAGGGATTTTCTGTTCACCGACGCCCACCGCACCCCGCCCACGGCTGTCCGGTGACCTGCTGTAGGTAACTGACGTCTGTTGTCGATAACTGATGTCCTGCTGTAGGTAACTGATGTCCTGCTGTAGGTAACTGATGTCCGGCTGTAGGTAACTGATGTCCGGCTGTAGGTAACTGATGTCCTGCTGTAGGTAACTGATGTCTGCTGTAGGTAACTGATGTCCGGCTGTAGGTAACTGATGTCTGCTGTAGGTAACTGATGTCCGGCTGTAGGTAACTGATGTCTGCTGTAGGTAACTGATGTCCGGCTGTAGGTAACTGATGTCCTGCTGTAGGTAACTGATGTCCGGCTGTAGGTAACTGATGTCTGCTGTAGGTAACTGATGTCCGGCTGTAGGTAACTGATGTCTGCTGTAGGTAACTGATGTCCTGCTGTAAGTAACTGATGTCCGGCTGTAGGTAACTGATGTCCGGCTGTAGGTAACTGATGTCCGGCTGTAGGTAACTGATGTCTGCTGCAGGTAACTGATGTCTGCTGTAGGTAACTGATGTCCTGCTGTAGGTAACTGATGTCCGGCTGTAGGTAACTGATGTCTGCTGTAGGTAACTGATGTCTGCTGTAGGTAACTGATGTCCGGCTGTAGGTAACTGATGTCCTGCTGTAGGTAACTGATGTCCTGCTGTAGGTAACTGATGTCCTGCTGTAGGTAACTGATGTCTGCTGTAGGTAACTGATGTCCGGCTGTAGGTAACTGATGTCTGCTGTAGGTAACTGATGTCCGGCTGTAGGTAACTGATGTCTGCTGTAGGTAACTGATGTCCTGCTGTAAGTAACTGATGTCCGGCTGTAGGTAACTGATGTCCGGCTGTAGGTAACTGATGTCCGGCTGTAGGTAACTGATCTGCTGTAACTGACATCTGCTGTAGATAACTGATGTCTGCTGTAGGTAACTGATGTCCTACTGTAGGTAACTGATGTCCTGCTGTAGGTAACTGATGTCCTGCTGTAGGTAACTGATGTCCGGCTGTAGGTAACTGATGTCCGGCTGTAGGTAACTGATGTCCGGCTGCAGGTAACTGATGTCTGCTGTAGGTAACTGATGTCCTGCTGTAGGTAACTGATGTCCGGCTGTAGGTAACTGATGTCTGCTGTAGGTAACTGATGTCTGCTGTAGGTAACTGATGTCCGGCTGTAGGTAACTGATGTCCTGATGTAGGTAACTGATGTCCTGCTGTACGTAACTGACGTCCTGCTGTAGGTAACTGATGTCCTGCTGTAGGTACCTGATCTGCTGTAACTGACATCTGCTGTAGATAACTGATGTCTGCTGTAGGTAACTGATGTCCTACTGTAGGTAACTGATGTCCTGCTGTTGGTAACTGATGTCCTGCTGTAGGTAACTGACGTCTGCTGTAGGTAACTGATGCCCTGCTGTAGGTAACTGATGTCCTGCTGTAGGTAACTGACGTCTGCTGTAGGTTACTGATGTCCTGCTGTAGGTAACTGATGTCTGATGTAGGTAACTGATGTCCTGCTGTAGGTAACTGACGTCTGCTGTAGGTAACAGATGTCCGGCTGTAGGTAACTGACGTCTGCTGTAGGTAACTGATGGCCTGCTGTAGGTAACTGATGTCTGCTGTAGGTAACTGACGTCTGCTGTAGGTAACTGATGTCCTGCTGTAGGTAACTGATGTCCTGCTGTAGGTAACTGACGTCTGCTGTAGGGCAACTGACGTCCTGCTGTAGGTAACTGATGTCCTGCTGTAGGTAACTGATCTGCTGTAACTGACGTCTGCTGTAGGTAACTGATGTCTGCTGTAGGTAACTGATGTCCTGCTGTAGGTAACTGACGTCTGCTGTAGGTAACTGACATCTGCTGTAGGTAACTGATGTCCTGCTGTAGGTAACTGATGTCTGCTGTAGGTAACTGATGTCCTGCTGTAGGTAACTGATGTCTGCTGTAGGTAACTGATGTCCTGCTGTAGGTAACTGATGCCCTGCTGTAGGTAACTGATCTGCTGTAGGTAACTGACGTCTGCTGTAGGTAACTGACGTCTGCTGTAGGTAACTGATGTCCTGCTGTAGGTAACTGATGTCCGGTTGTAGGTAACTGACGTCTGCTGTAGGTAACTGATGTCCTGCTGTAAGTAACTGATGTCCTGCTGTAGGTAACTGATGTCTGCTGTAGGTAACTGATGTCTGCTGTAGGTAACTGATGTCCTGCTGTAGGTAACTGATGTCCTGTTGTAGGTAACTGATGTCCTGCTGTAGGTAACTGATGTCCTGTTGTAGGTAACTGACGTCTGCTGTAGGTAACTGACGTCTGCTGTTGGTAACTGATGTCCTGCTGTAGGTAAGTGATGTCCTGCTGTAGGTAACTGATGTCTGCTGTAGGTAACTGATCTGCTGTAGGTAACTGACGTCTGCTGTAGGTAACTGACGTCTGCTGTAGGTAACTGATGTCCTGCTGTAGGTAACTGACATCTTCTGTAGGTAACTGACGTCTTCTGTAGGTAACTGATGTGCTGCTGTAGGTAACTGACGTCTGCTGTCGGTAACTGATGTCCTGCTGTAGGTAACTGATGTCCTGCTGTAGGTAACTGATGTCCGGCTGTAGGTAACTGATGTCCGGCTGTAGTACTGATGTCCTGCTGTAGGTAACTGATGTCTGCTGTAGGTAACTGATGTCCGGCTGTAGGTAACTGATGTCTGCTGTAGGTAACTGATGTCCGGCTGTAGGTAACTGATGTCTGCTGTAGGTAACTGATGTCCGGCTGTAGGTAACTGATGTCCTGCTGTAGGTAACTGATGTCCGGCTGTAGGTAACTGATGTCTGCTGTAGGTAACTGATGTCCGGCTGTAGGTAACTGATGTCTGCTGTAGGTAACTGATGTCCTGCTGTAAGTAACTGATGTCCGGCTGTAGGTAACTGATGTCCGGCTGCAGGTAACTGATGTCTGCTGTAGGTAACTGATGTCCTGCTGTAGGTAACTGACGTCTGTTGTCGATAACTGATGTCCTGCTGTAGGTAACTGATGTCCTGCTGTAGGTAACTGATGTCCGGCTGTAGGTAACTGATGTCCGGCTGTAGGTAACTGATGTCCTGCTGTAGGTAACTGATGTCTGCTGTAGGTAACTGATGTCCGGCTGTAGGTAACTGATGTCTGCTGTAGGTAACTGATGTCCTGCTGTAGGTAACTGATGTCTGCTGTAGGTAACTGATGTCCGGCTGTAGGTAACTGATGTCCTGCTGTAGGTAACTGATGTCCGGCTGTAGGTAACTGATGTCTGCTGTAGGTAACTGATGTCCGGCTGTAGGTAACTGATGTCTGCTGTAGGTAACTGATGTCCTGCTGTAAGTAACTGATGTCCGGCTGTAGGTAACTGATGTCCGGCTGTAGGTAACTGATGTCCGGCTGTAGGTAACTGATGTCCGGCTGCAGGTAACTGATGTCTGCTGTAGGTAACTGATGTCCTGCTGTAGGTAACTGACGTCTGTTGTCGATAACTGATGTCCTGCTGTAGGTAACTGATGTCCTGCTGTAGGTAACTGATGTCCGGCTGTAGGTAACTGATGTCCGGCTGTAGGTAACTGATTTCCTGCTGTAGGTAACTGATGTCTGCTGTAGGTAACTGATGTCCGGCTGTAGGTAACTGATGTCTGCTGTAGGTAACTGATGTCCGGCTGTAGGTAACTGATGTCTGCTGTAGGTAAACTGATGTCCGGCTGTAGGTAACTGATGTCCGGCTGTAGGTAACTGATGTCCGGCTGTAGGTAACTGATGTCTGCTGTAGGTAACTGATGTCCGGCTGTAGGTAACTGATGTCTGCTGTAGGTAACTGATGTCCTGCTGTAAGTAACTGATGTCCGGCTGTAGGTAACTGATGTCCGGCTGTAGGTAACTGATGTCCGGCTGTAGGTAACTGATGTCCGGCTGCAGGTAACTGATGTCTGCTGTAGGTAACTGATGTCCTGCTGTAGGTAACTGATGTCCGCTGTAGGTAACTGATGTCTGCTGTAGGTAACTGATGTCTGCTGTAGGTAACTGATGTCCGGCTGTAGGTAACTGATGTCCTGCTGTAGGTAACTGATGTCCTGCTGTAGGTAACTGATGTCCGGCTGTAGGTAACTGATGTCCTGCTGTAGGTAACTGATGTCTGCTGTAGGTAACTGATGTCCGGCTGTAGGTAACTGATGTCTGCTGTAGGTAACTGATGTCCGGCTGTAGGTAACTGATGTCTGCTGTAGGTAACTGATGTCCGGCTGTAGGTAACTGATGTCTGCTGTAGGTAACTGATGTCCTGCTGTAAGTAACTGATGTCCGGCTGTAGGTAACTGATGTCCGGCTGTAGGTAACTGATGTCCGGCTGTAGGTAACTGATCTGCTGTAACTGACATCTGCTGTAGATAACTGATGTCTGCTGTAGGTAACTGATGTCCTACTGTAGGTAACTGATGTCCTGCTGTAGGTAACTGATGTCCTGCTGTAGGTAACTGATGTCCGGCTGTAGGTAACTGATGTCCGGCTGTAGGTAACTGATGTCCGGCTGCAGGTAACTGATGTCTGCTGTAGGTAACTGATGTCCTGCTGTAGGTAACTGATGTCCGGCTGTAGGTAACTGATGTCTGCTGTAGGTAACTGATGTCTGCTGTAGGTAACTGATGTCCGGCTGTAGGTAACTGATGTCCTGCTGTACGTAACTGACGTCCTGCTGTAGGTAACTGATGTCCTGCTGTAGGTACCTGATCTGCTGTAACTGACATCTGCTGTAGATAACTGATGTCTGCTGTAGGTAACTGATGTCCTACTGTAGGTAACTGATGTCCTGCTGTCGGTAACTGACGTCTGTTGTCGATAACTGATGTCCTGCTGTAGGTAACTGATGTCCTGCTGTAGGTAACTGATGTCCGGCTGTAGGTAACTGATGTCCGGCTGTAGGTAACTGATGTCCTGCTGTAGGTAACTGATGTCTGCTGTAGGTAACTGATGTCCGCTGTAGGTAACTGATGTCTGCTGTAGGTAACTGATGTCCGGCTGTAGGTAACTGATGTCTGCTGTAGGTAACTGATGTCCGGCTGTAGGTAACTGATGTCCTGCTGTAGGTAACTGATGTCCGGCTGTAGGTAACTGATGTCTGCTGTAGGTAACTGATGTCCGGCTGTAGGTAACTGATGTCCTGCTGTAGGTAACTGATGTCCTGCTGTAAGTAACTGATGTCCGGCTGTAGGTAACTGATGTCCGGCTGTAGGTAACTGATGTCCGGCTGCAGGTAACTGATGTCTGCTGTAGGTAACTGATGTCCTGCTGTAGGTAACTGATGTCCGGCTGTAGGTAACTGATGTCTGCTGTAGGTAACTGATGTCTGCTGTAGGTAACTGATGTCCGGCTGTAGGTAACTGATGTCCTGCTGTAGGTAACTGATGTCCTGCTGTAGGTAACTGATGTCCGGCTGTAGGTAACTGATGTCCTGCTGTAGGTAACTGATGTCTGCTGTAGGTAACTGATGTCCGGCTGTAGGTAACTGATGTCTGCTGTAGGTAACTGATGTCCGGCTGTAGGTAACTGATGTCTGCTGTAGGTAACTGATGTCCGGCTGTAGGTAACTGATGTCTGCTGTAGGTAACTGATGTCCTGCTGTAAGTAACTGATGTCCGGCTGTAGGTAACTGATGTCCGGCTGTAGGTAACTGATGTCCGGCTGTAGGTAACTGATCTGCTGTAACTGACATCTGCTGTAGATAACTGATGTCTGCTGTAGGTAACTGATGTCCTACTGTAGGTAACTGATGTCCTGCTGTAGGTAACTGATGTCCGGCTGTAGGTAACTGATGTCTGCTGTAGGTAACTGATGTCCGGCTGCAGGTAACTGATGTCTGCTGTAGGTAACTGATGTCCTGCTGTAGGTAACTGATGTCCGGCTGTAGGTAACTGATGTCTGCTGTAGGTAACTGATGTCTGCTGTAGGTAACTGATGTCCGGCTGTAGGTAACTGATGTCCTGCTGTAGGTAACTGATGTCCTGCTGTACGTAACTGACGTCCTGCTGTAGGTAACTGATGTCCTGCTGTAGGTACCTGATCTGCTGTAACTGACATCTGCTGTAGATAACTGATGTCTGCTGTAGGTAACTGATGTCCTACTGTAGGTAACTGATGTCCGGCTGTAGGTAACTGATGTCCGGCTGTAGGTAACTGATGTCCGGCTGCAGGTAACTGATGTCTGCTGTAGGTAACTGATGTCCTGCTGTAGGTAACTGATGTCCGGCTGTAGGTAACTGATGTCTGCTGTAGGTAACTGATGTCTGCTGTAGGTAACTGATGTCCGGCTGTAGGTAACTGATGTCCTGCTGTAGGTAACTGATGTCCTGCTGTAGGTAACTGATGTCCGGCTGTAGGTAACTGATGTCCTGCTGTAGGTAACTGATGTCTGCTGTAGGTAACTGATGTCCGGCTGTAGGTAACTGATGTCTGCTGTAGGTAACTGATGTCCGGCTGTAGGTAACTGATGTCTGCTGTAGGTAACTGATGTCCGGCTGTAGGTAACTGATGTCTGCTGTAGGTAACTGATGTCCTGCTGTAAGTAACTGATGTCCGGCTGTAGGTAACTGATGTCCGGCTGTAGGTAACTGATGTCCGGCTGTAGGTAACTGATCTGCTGTAACTGACATCTGCTGTAGATAACTGATGTCTGCTGTAGGTAACTGATGTCCTACTGTAGGTAACTGATGTCCTGCTGTAGGTAACTGATGTCCTGCTGTAGGTAACTGATGTCCGGCTGTAGGTAACTGATGTCCGGCTGTAGGTAACTGATGTCCGGCTGCAGGTAACTGATGTCTGCTGTAGGTAACTGATGTCCTGCTGTAGGTAACTGATGTCCGGCTGTAGGTAACTGATGTCTGCTGTAGGTAACTGATGTCTGCTGTAGGTAACTGATGTCCGGCTGTAGGTAACTGATGTCCTGCTGTAGGTAACTGATGTCCTGCTGTACGTAACTGACGTCCTGCTGTAGGTAACTGATGTCCTGCTGTAGGTACCTGATCTGCTGTAACTGACATCTGCTGTAGATAACTGATGTCTGCTGTAGGTAACTGATGTCCTACTGTAGGTAACTGATGTCCTGCTGTTGGTAACTGATGTCCTGCTGTAGGTAACTGACGTCTGCTGTAGGTAACTGATGCCCTGCTGTAGGTAACTGATGTCCTGCTGTAGGTAACTGACGTCTGCTGTAGGTAACTGATGTCCTGCTGTAGGTAACTGATGTCTGATGTAGGTAACTGATGTCCTGCTGTAGGTAACTGACGTCTGCTGTAGGTAACAGATGTCCGGCTGTAGGTAACTGACGTCTGCTGTAGGTAACTGATGGCCTGCTGTAGGTAACTGATGTCTGCTGTAGGTAACTGACGTCTGCTGTAGGTAACTGATGTCCTGCTGTAGGTAACTGATGTCCTGCTGTAGGTAACTGACGTCTGCTGTAGGCAACTGACGTCCTGCTGTAGGTAACTGATGTCCTGCTGTAGGTAACTGATCTGCTGTAACTGACGTCTGCTGTAGGTAACTGATGTCTGCTGTAGGTAACTGATGTCCTGCTGTAGGTAACTGACGTCTGCTGTAGGTAACTGACATCTGCTGTAGGTAACTGATGTCCTGCTGTAGGTAACTGATGTCTGCTGTAGGTAACTGATGTCCTGCTGTAGGTAACTGATGTCTGCTGTAGGTAACTGATGTCCTGCTGTAGGTAACTGATGCCCTGCTGTAGGTAACTGATCTGCTGTAGGTAACTGACGTCTGCTGTAGGTAACTGACGTCTGCTGTAGGTAACTGATGTCCTGCTGTAGGTAACTGATGTCCGGTTGTAGGTAACTGACGTCTGCTGTAGGTAACTGATGTCCTGCTGTAAGTAACTGATGTCCTGCTGTAGGTAACTGATGTCTGCTGTAGGTAACTGATGTCCTGCTGTAGGTAACTGATGTCCTGCTGTAGGTAACTGATGTCCTGTTGTAGGTAACTGATGTCCTGCTGTAGGTAACTGATGTCCTGTTGTAGGTAACTGACGTCTGCTGTAGGTAACTGACGTCTGCTGTTAGTAACTGATGTCCTGCTGTAGGTAAGTGATGTCCTGCTGTAGGTAACTGATGTCTGCTGTAGGTAACTGATCTGCTGTAGGTAACTGACGTCTGCTGTAGGTAACTGACGTCTGCTGTAGGTAACTGATGTCCTGCTGTAGGTAACTGACATCTTCTGTAGGTAACTGACGTCTTCTGTAGGTAACTGATGTCCTGCTGTAGGTAACTGACGTCTGCTGTCGGTAACTGATGTCCTGCTGTAGGTAACTGATGTCCTGCTGTAGGTAACTGACGTCTGCTGTAGTAACTGATGTCCTGCTGTAGGTAACTGATGTCCTGCTGTAGGTAACTGACGTCTGCTGTAGATAACTGACGTCTGCTGTAGGTAACTGACGTCTGCTGTAGGTAACTGACGTCTGCTGTAGGTAACTGATGTCCTGCTGTAGGTAACTGACGTCTGCTGTAGGTAACTGATGTCCTGCTGTAGGTAACTGACGTCTGCTGTCGGTAACTGATGTCCTGCTTTAGGTAACTGATGTCCTGCTGTAGGTAACTGACGTCTGCTGTAGGTAACTGATGTCCTGTTGTAGGTAACTGACGTCTGCTGTCGGTAACTGATGTCCTGCTGTAGGTAACTGCCGTCTGCTGTCTATAACTGATGTCTGCTGTCAGTAACTGATGTCCTGCTGTAAGTAACTGATGTCCTGCTGTAGGTAACTGACGTCTGCTGTCGGTAACTGATGTCCTACTGTAGGTAACTGACGTCTGCTGTCGGTAACTGATGTCCTGCTGTAGGTAACTGATCTGCTGTAGGTAACTGACGTCTGCTGTAGGTAACTGATGTCCTGTTGTAGGTAGCTGACGTCTGCTGTCGGTAACTGATGTCCTGCTGTAGGTAACTGCCGTCTGCTGTCGGTAACTGATGCCCTGCTGTAGGTAACTGACGTCTGGTGTCAGTAACTAATGTCTGCTGTCAGTAACTGATGTCCTGCTGTAGGTAACTGATGTCCTGCTGTAGGTAACTGACGTCTGCTGCGGTAACTGATCCTGCTGTCGGTAACTGATGTCCTGCTGTAGGTAACTGATGTCCTGTTGTAGGTAACTGACGTCTGCTGTCAGTAACTGATGTCCTGCTGTAGATAACTGCCGTCTGCTGTCGGTAACTGATGTCCTGCTGTAGGTAACTGACGTCTGCTGTCAGTATCTGATGTCTGCTGTCAGTAACTGATGTGCTGCTGTAGGTAACTGATGTCCTACTGTAGGTAACTGATGTCCTGCTGTCAGTAACTGTTATCCTGCTGTAGGTAACTGATCTGCTGTAGGTAACTGACGTCTGCTGTAGGTAACTGATGTCCTGTTGTCAGTAACTGATATCCTGCTGTAGGTAACTGATCTGCTGTAGGTAAACTGACGTCTGCTGTCGTAACTGATGTCTGCTGTCGGTACTGATCTGCTGTAGGTAACTGACGTCTGGCGTATCAGTAACTGATGTGCTGCTGTAGGTAACTGCCGTCTGCTGTCAGTAACTGATGTCTGCTGTTGGTAACTGATGTCCTGGCGTTGATAATGGACATATGCTGTCAGTAACTGATGTCTGCTGTAGGTAACTGATGTCTGCTGTCAGTAACTGATGTCCTGCTGTCGATAACTGATCTGCTGTAGGTAACTGATGTCCTGCTGTCAGTAACTGATGTCCTGCTGTCAGTAACTGATGTGCTGCTGTCGATAACTGACGTCTGCTGTCAGTAACTGACGTCTGCTGTCGATAACTCATGTCCTGCTGTAGGTAACTGATCTGCTGTAGGTAACTGATGTCCTTCTGTCAGTAACTGATATCCTGCTGTAGGTAACTGATCTGCTGTAGGTAACTGACGTCTGCTGTAGGTAACTGATGTCCTGCTGTCAGTAACTGATATCCTGCTGTAGGTAACTGATCTGCTGTAGGTAACTGACGTCTGCTGTCGGTAACTGATGTCCTGCTGTAGGTAACTGATCTGCTGTAGGTAACTGACGTCTGCTATCAGTAACTGATGTGCTGCTGTAGGTAACTGCCGTCTGCTGTCAGTAACTGATGTCTGCTGTTGGTAACTGATGTCCTGGCGTTGATAATGGACATATGCTGTCAGTAAGTGATGTCTGCTGTAGGTAACTGATCTGCTGTCAGTAACTGATGTCCTGCTGTAGGTAACTGACGTCTGCTGTCAGTAACTGATGTCTGCTGTTGGTAACTGATGTCCTGGCGTTGATAATGGACATGTGCTGTCAGTAACTGATGTCTGCTGTAGGTAACTGATGTCCTGGCGTTGATAATGGACATGTGCTGTCAGTAACTGATGTCTGCTGTAGGTAACTGATGTCTGCTGTCAGTAACTGATGTCCTGCTGTAGGTAACTGATCTGCTGTAGGTAACTGACGTCTGCTGTCGGTAACTGATGTCCTGCTGTAGGTAACTGATCTGCTGTAGGTAACTGACGTCTGCTATCAGTAACTGATGTGCTGCTGTAGGTAACTGATCTGCTGTCAGTAACTGATGTCCTGCTGTAGGTAACTGACGCCTGCTGTCAGTAACTGATGTCTGCTGTTGGTAACTGATGTCCTGGCGTTGATAATGGACATGTGCTGTCAGTAACTGATGTCTGCTGTAGGTAACTGATCTGCTGTAGGTAACTGATGTCCTGCTGTAGGTAACTGATGTCTGCTGTCAGTAACTGATGTCCTGCTGTAGGTAACTGATCTGCTGTAGGTAACTGACGTCTGCTATCAGTAACTGATGTGCTGCTGTAGGTAACTGATCTGCTGTCAGTAACTGATGTCCTGCTGTAGGTAACTGACGTCTGCTGTCAGTAACTGATGTCTGCTGTTGGTAACTGATGTCCTGGCGTTGATAATGGACATGTGCTGTCAGTAACTGATGTCCTGCTGTAGGTAACTGACGTTTGCTGTCAGTAACTGATGTCTGCTGTTGGTAACTGATGTCCTGGCGTTGATAATGGACATGTGCTGTCAGTAACTGATGTCTGCTGTAGGTAACTGATGTCCTGGTGTTGATAATGGACATGTGCTGTCAGTAACTGATGTCTGCTGTAGGTAACTGATGTCTGCTGTCAGTAACTGATGTCCTGACGTTGATAACTGATGTCTGCTGTCAGTAACTGATGTCCTGACGTTGATAACTGATGTCCTGGCGTTGATAACAGACGTGCTGTCAGTAACTGATGTCCTGACGTTGATAACTGACGTCTGCTGTCAGTAACTGATGTCTGCTGTTGGTAACTGATGTCCTGGCGTTGATAACAGACGTGCTGTCAGTACTGATGTCCTGCTGTAGGTAACTGACGTCTGCTGTCAGTAACTAATGTCCTGCTGTAGGTAACTGACGTCTGCTGTCAGTAACTGATGTCCTGCTGTAGGTAACTGATGCCTGCTGAGAGAGCATATCTCACCCATATTGGCCTCTCTTCATTGGCTTCCTGTTAATTCTAGAATAGAATTTAAAATTCTTCTTCTTACTTATAAGGTTTTGAATAATCAGGTCCCATCTGATCTTAGGGACCTCATAGTACCATATCACCCCAATAGAGCGCTTCGCTCTCAGACTGCAGGCTTACTTGTAGTTCCTAGGGTTTGTAAGAGTAGAATGGGAGGCAGAGCCTTCAGCTTTCAGGCTCCTCTCCTGTGGAACCAGCTCCCAATTCAGATCAGGGAGACAGACACCCTCTCTACTTTTAAGATTAGGCTTAAAACTTTCCTTTTTGCTAAAGCTTATAGTTAGGGCTGGATCAGGTGACCCCGAACCATCCCTTAGTTATGCTGCTATAGACTTAGACTGCTGGGGGGTTCCCATGATGCACTGAGTGTGTCTTTCTCTTTTTGCTCTGTATGCACCACTCTGCATTTAATCATTAGTGATCGATCTCTGCTCCCCTCCACAGCATGTCTTTTTCCTGGTTCTCTCCCTCAGCCCCAACCAGTCCCAGCAGAAGACTGCCCCTCCCTGAGCCTGGTTCTGCTGGAGGTTTCTTCCTGTTAAAAGGGAGTTTTTCCTTCCCACTGTTGCCAAGTGCTTGCTCACAGGGGGTCGTTTTGACCGTTGGGGTTTTTCCATAATTATTGTATGGCTTTGCCTTACAATATAAAGCACCTTGGGGCAACTGTTTGTTGTGATTTGGCGCTATATAAATAAAATTGATTTGATTTGATTTGATTTGCTGTTGGTAACTGATGTCCTGCTGTCGGTAACTGACATCTGCTCTCTGTAACTGATGTTTGTTGTCAGTAACTGTTGGCCTGCTTGTTATGTGTCGACGCGGGTTGAGGAGTGGACCTGCGTCAGACGGAACCCAGCGCCACAAATAACCAGAAAAGCGGTTCCAAAAACAATATATTTATTTCACCCGCTGTGCATAAAAAGTGTAAAAACAAAAATAGCGTCCTTCTGGTGGAGTGACTGTTGGCACGCTCTCCAGCGCCCGCAAGGATCAAAGCCCGGCGCTCCTGGACCCACTACCACCACCAAACACCCCCCAGGTGGACACGACAAACTGACTGTCTGTGAAGCAAAGAAGAGGTGAGGTAAGTCAGCAGTTACAACAATATCTTTCAAAAGACACATGCTATCAGCAACACATTCAGGTCTGTATCTTTTTTAACTTTATGCAAATGAGCAGCTTCTCACAACAGGTGGAGGATCACTTATCCGCACGCCACAGCAGTGAGAAGCGAGCTGCACAATTCTCATCACAATTCAAGTATACTGTGTAACAAAACACCAAGTTACTATCAACAATTAGTCAAACACTTAATCACCTTTGATGTGTGCTGACAGCATGTGTCCCTCACCCTTCCTTGCTTCACGGGCTCGATGTGTCAAACCCAGGCGCGGTCCTCAGCGTCTCACAAACGAACATCACAAGGTCGAGTTCCCGGCAGTTCTGCTTGAATCACACATGACTTAAATGCAGAACGCCATCCAATTATCTGCTTCAGCTGAAAGTCTTTAAGGTTGCATGTGAGCACCAGTCACAGGTGCTACACATGATGTTGATGAGGGTGAGGACTCTTCAGCCAGCACCTTCTCCACAGACAAATCAGTTCTCATGCCACCTGGAGAGCAAAGAAAAGAAAAGAACACCAAAACATCCAGCCACACCCCCCAACACACAACACTGCTGTTGATAATGGGCGTGCGCTGTTGGTAACTGATGTCTGTAACTGACTTCTGCTGTTGGTAACTGATGTCCTGCTGTCCATAACTGATGTCTGTTGATGGTAACTGATGTTCTGTTGACAACTGACGTCTGCTGCCAGTAACTGATGTCCTGCTGTTGATAAAAGATGTCTGCTGTCGGTAACTGATGTCCTGCCGTTGATAACAGACATGTACTGTCAGTAACTGACATCTGCTGTCTGTAACTGATGTCTGCTGTCTGTAATTGATGTCTGTTGTCAGTAACTGATGTCCTGCTGTTGATAATGGGCGTGTGCTGTCGGTAACGGATGTCTGCTGTTGGTAACTGATGTCCTGGCATTGATAATGGACATGTGCTGTCAGTAACTGATGTCTGCTGTCTGTAATTGATGTCTGTTGTCAGTAACTGATGTCCTGCTGTTGATAATGGGCGTGTGCTGTCGGTAACTGATGTCCTGCCATAAGTAACTGATGTCTGCTGTTGGTAACTGATGTCCTGGCATTGATAATGGACATGTGCTGTCAGTAACTGATGTCTGCTGTTGGTAACTGATATCCTGCTGTAGGTAACTGACATCTGCTGTCAGTAACTGATGTCCTACCGTCAGTAACTGATGTCCTGCCATAAGTAACTGATGTCCTGTCTTTGATAACAGACGTGTACTGTCAGTAACTGATGTCCTGCTGTCGGTAGCTGATGTCCAGTTGACAGCTGATGTCTGCTGCCAGTAACTGATGTCCTACTGTTGATAACAGACATCTGCTGTCTGTAACTGATGTCTGCTGTCTGTAACTGATGTCTGTTGTCAGTAACTAATGTTCTGCTGTTGATAACAGACGTGTACTGTCGGTAACTGACATCTGCTCTCTGTAACTGATGTTTGTTGTCAGTAACTGTTGGCCTGCTGTTGATAATGGGCGTGCGCTGTTGGTAACTGATGTCTGTAACTGACGTCTGCTGCCAGTAACTGATGTCCTGCTGTTGATAAAGGATGTCTGCTGTCGGTAACTGATGTCCTGCCGTTGATAACAGACGTGTACTGTCAGTAACTGACATCTGTCGGTAACTGATGTCCTGCTGTCGGTAACTGACGTCTGCTGTTGATGACTGATGTCCTGCCATAAGTAACTGATGTCTGCTGTCGGTAATTGATGTCCTGCCGTTGATAACCAATGTGTGCTGTTGGTAACTGATGTCTGCTGTCTGTAACTGACATCTGTTGTCAGTAACTGATGTCCTGCTGTCGGTAACTGATGTCCTGGCATTGATAACAGACGTGTGCTGTCAGTAACTGATGTCCTGTTGGCAACTGACATCTACTGCCAGTAACTGATGTCCTACTGTTGATAAAGGATGTCTGCTGTCAGTAACTGATGTCCTGCTGTTGATAACTGATGTTCTGCTGTTGGTAACTGATGTTCTGCGGCCAGTAACTGATGTCCTGCTGTTGATAAAGGATGTCTGCTGTCAGTAACTGATGTCCTGCTGTTGATAACTGATGTTCTGCTGTTGGTAACTAATGTCCTGTTGACAACTGACATCTGCTGCCAGTAACTGATGTCCTGCTGTCGGTAACTGATGTGCTGCTGTCTGTAACTGACTTCTGCTGTCAGTAACTGATGTCCTGTTGACAGCTGATGTCTGCTGCCAGTAACTGATGTCCTGCTGTTGATAACAGATGTGTGTTGTCAGTAATTGACATCTGCTGTCTGTAACTGATGTCTGCTGTCTGTTAATGATGTCTGTTGTCAGTAACTGATGTCCTGCTGTTGATAACAGACGCGACCTGTCGGTAACTCACATCTGCTGTCTGTAACTGATGTCTGCTGTCTTTAACTGACATCTATTGTCAGGAACGGATGTCCTGCCGTCTGTAACTGATGTCCTGGCATTGATAACAGAAGTGTGCTGTCAGTAACTGATGTCCTGCTGTTGATAATGGATGTGTGCTGTTGGTAACTGATGTTCTGTTGTCAATAACCAATGTCCTGCTGTCGGTAGTCGATGTCCTGCTGTTGGTAGCCAATGTCCTGCTGTCGGTAACTGATGTCCGGCCGTTGATAATGGACATGTGCTGTCGGTAACTGATGTCCTGCCGTTGATAATGGACATGTGCTGTCGGTAACTGGTGTTCTGCTGTTGGTAACTGATGTCCTGCTGTCTGTAACTGACGTCTGCTGCCAGTAACTGATTTCCTGCTGTTGATAAAGGTTGTGTGCTGTTGGTAACTGATGTCCTGTTGACACCTGACATCTGCTGCCCGTATCTGATGTCCTGCTGTTGATCATGGACATGTGCTGTTGGTAACTGATGTCCTGGCGTTGATAACAGATGTGTGCTGTTGGTAACTGATGTCCTGGTGTTGGTAGTCGATGGCCTACTGTAAGTAACTAATGTCCTACTGTTGGTAACTGATGTCCTACCGTTGATAATGGATGTGTGCTGTCGGTAACTAATGGCCTGCTGTTGGTAACTGATGTCCTGCTGTTGATAACAGACGCGACCTGTCGGTAACTCACATCTGCTGTCTGTAACTGATGTCTGCTGTCTTTAACTGACATCTATTGTCAGGAACAGATGTCCTGCCGTCTGTAACTGATGTCCTGGCATTGATAACAGAAGTGTGCTGTCAGTAACTGATGTCCTGCTGTTGATAATGGATGTGTGCTGTTGGTAACTGATGTTCTGTTGTCAATAACCAATGTCCTGCTGTCGGTAGTCGATGTCCTGCTGTTGGTAGCCAATGTCCTGCTGTCGGTAACTGATGTCCTGCCGTTGATAATGGACATGTGCTGTCGGTAACTGATGTCCTGCCGTTGATAATGGACATGTGATGTCGGTAACTGGCGTTCTGCTGTTGGTAACTGATGTCCTGCTGTCTGTAACTGATGTCTGCTGCCAGTAACTGATTTCCTGCTGTTGATAAAGGCTGTGTGCTGTTGGTAACTGATGTCCTGTTGACACCTGACATCTGCTGCCCGTATCTGATGTCCTGCTGTTGATAATGGATGTCTGCTGTCTGTAATTGATGTCTGTTGTCAGTAACTGATGTCCTGCAGTTGATCATGGACATGTGCTGTTGGTAACTGATGTCCTGGCGTTGATAACAGATGTGTGCTGTTGGTAACTGATGTCCTGGTGTTGGTAGTCGATCGCCTACTGTAAGTAACTAATGTCCTACTGTTGGTAACTGATGTCCTACCGTTGATAATGGATGTGTGCTGTCGGTAACTGATGTCCTGCTGTTGGTAACTGATGTCCTGCTGTTGATAATGGATGTCCTGCTGTTGATAATGGATGTGTGCTGTTGGTAACTAATGTCCTACTGTTGGTAACTGATGTCCTACCGTTGATAATGGATGTGTGCTGTCGGTAACTGATGTCATGCTGTTGGTAACTGATGTCCTGCTGTTGGTAACTGATGTCCTGCTGTTGATAATGGATGTGTGCTGTTCGTAACTGATGTTCTGTCGTTGATAACATGTTCTGTCGTTGATAACAGACGTGTGCTGTCGGTAACTGGTGTCTTGCTGTCAGTAGTCAATGTCCTGCTGTTGGTAATGGATGTGTGCTGTTGGTAACTGATGTCCTGCCGTTGATAATGGATGTGTGCTGTTGGTAACTGATGTCCTGCCATTGGTAATGGATGTGTGCTGTAGGTAACTGATGTCCTGCTGTCAGTAACTGATGTCCTGCTGTTAATAACTGATGTCTGCTGCCGGTAACTGATGTCCTGCCGTTGATAATGGATGTGTGCTGTTGTAACTGATGTCCTGTTGTCAGTAACTGATCTGCTGCTGTTGGTAACTGATGTCCTGCTGTTGGTAACTGATGTCCTGTTGACAACTGACATCTGCTGCCAGTAACTGATGTCCTGCTGTTAATAACGGAAGTCTGCTGTCACTGATGTGCTGCTGTTGATAATGGATGTGTGCTGTTGGTAACTGATGTCCTGCCGTTGTGTGCTGTTGGTAAATGATGTCTTGCTGTCGGTAGTCAATGTCCTGCTGTTGGTAGTCGATGTGCTGCCGTTGATAATGGATGTGTGCTGTTGGTAACTGATGTCCTGCCGTTGATAATGGATGTGTGCTGTTGGTAACTGATGTTCTGTCGTTGATAATGGATGTGTGCTGTAGGTAACTGATGTCCTGCCGTTGATAATGGATGTGTGCTGTTGGTAAGTGATGTCCTGCCGTTGATAACGGATGTGTGCTGTTGGTAACTGATGTCCTGTTGTTGATAATGGATGTGTGCTGTTGGTAACTGATGTCCTGCCGTTGATAACGGATGTGTGCTGTTGATAACTGATGTCTTGCCGTTGATAACGGATGTGTGCTGTAGGTAACTGATGTCCTGCCGTTGATAATGGATGTGTGCTGTAGGTAACTGATGTCCTGTCGTTGATAATGGATGTGTGCTGTTGGTAACTGATGTCCTGTCGTTGATAACGGATGTGTGCTGTTGGTAACTGATTTCCTGCCGTTGGTAACGGATGTGTGCTGTTGGTAACTGATGTCCTGCCGTTGGTAACGGATGTGTGCTGTTGGTAACTGATGTCCTGCCATTGATAACGGATGTGTGCTGTTGGTAACTGATGTCCTGCCGTTGGTAACGGATGTGTGCTGTTGGTAACTGATGTCCTGCCATTGGTAACGGATGTGTGCTGTTGGTAACTGATGTCCTGCCGTTGATAACGGATGTGTGCTGTCGGTAACTGATGTCCTGCTGTTGGTAATGGATGTGTGCTGTCGGTAACTGATGTCCTGCCGTTGATAATGGATGTCTGCTGTCAGTAACTGATGTGCTGCTGTTGGTAACTGATGTCCTGCTGTTGATAATGGATGCGTGCTGTTGGTAACTGATGTCTTGCCTTTGATAATGGATATGTGCTGTTTGTAATGGATGTGTGCTGTAGGTAACTGATGTCCTGTCTTTGATAATGGATGTGTGCTGTTGGTAACTGATGTCTTGCCTTTGGTAATGGATGTGTGCTGTAGGTAACTGATGTCCTGTCGTTGATAAAGGATGTGTGCTGTAGGTAACTGATGTCCTGTCGTTGATAAAGGATGTGTGCTGTAGGTAACTGATGTCCTGCCGTTGATAATGGATGTGTGCTGTTGGTAACTGATGTCCTGACGTTGATAACGGATGTGTGCTGTTGGTAACTGATGTCCTGACGTTGGTAACTGATGTGTGCTGTTGGTAACTGATGTCCTGTTGTTGGTAACGGATGTGTGCTGTTGGTAACTGATGTCCTGCCATTGATAACGGATGTGTGCTGTTGGTAACTGATGTCCTGCCGTTGATAACGGATGTGTGCTGTTGGTAACTGATGTCCTGCTGTTGGTAATGGATGTGTGCTGTTGGTAACTGATGTCCTGCTGTTGGTAATGGATGTGTGCTGTTGGTAA
>NW_022986563.1:0-4340 GCF_902500255.1 Thalassophryne amazonica
CAGTCATATCCAGCTGTATCAAATATTAATTTAGCAGCTGTGATTCATGATTCAAGACCAGCTTTTTTGTTTTTCTTCAGATTTTAGCACTATTCCTTTGGAGACCTTGTCCCAAATTGTGATGCCAGCTAACTATGCAGCTCTTCATCCATCCTTATGGTGTTTAGTGTTTTATCCTCTGCAGCTGGTAAGGTGGATCAAACTCGCCGAGCAAACTGTAAACATGAACACAAGCCAATAAAAAAAGGTTTCAAGAATCCATCAGCAGGTTCACTTTTCAAAGATGTAACCAGAAGAAAGTCCTTAATGTCAGAGCGCCTGAGCTCCAAAAACCCTCCATGTTTTATTGATGTTCTCCTCATTTTTTGCCCTTTACAGGTTTGCTTTTAAATCTTTAACCTTCAAGTGACCATGTAGTATCATTTCTGGCCCCGTTAAAAATGGCGGCATGGTGGATTAGTGGTTAGCACTGATTCCCACCTGGTCCTCTCTGTGTGGAGTTTTCACGTGGGTTCCCTCCAGGTGCTTCAGCTTCCTCCCACTTCCAAAGACATGCAGATTTAGTAAACTGGAAAGTTGAAATTGACCGTAGGTGTGAATGTGTTTTTCTTCTTTCCATATGTGGCCCTGATGGACAACTATTAACAAGCTGATTTTGAGTTTTAACACCACGATCGTCTTTGGAAGCATCAAAAGCAACAACAGACCAAAACAATGAGTCAGCACTTCTGTCTTTGAGCGTCCTGCCCCCTGCTGGAAGCTTCTGTTTACTACATGGAGCCACAAAGCTCAGCTCTCTACTCAATCACAACACTTCTGTCAGGCTGAGGTCTTGGAAAATAAAGCCCTGCTGAGTTATGGTTTGGTGTATAAATAAAATGAATACTGATAGAATAACTCCATTAATGTCAATTGTCATTTGTGCAAAGTTAAGATATATATCTTTTAATGTTGAATAACGCACTAATTCTGAAGTTTTGTAACAAATACAGAGAGATGGCATTCTGGGTAAAATGTGCCTCCGCTACACTGATTGGATGATTCATTCTATGTAAACCAACACGTTAATGTGACGCGTGTCGTGTGTTGGTGTTTACAAATAAATGTGCTTTTGTAAAATATGCCCTTTTTAATTTGTAAAAAAGGCATTTTCAAAAAAAAAAACAAAACCCAAGTTGTAATTAGATAACAGTCTGATATAACCGTTGTCAAAATAAATTAGACGTATCCCATAATCCCTTGCGTGCCAGAGAGTCGCTGCAGTCAAACAACATATAGAGAATCCACATGATGACAGTTGTAAATTAATATTATACTACAAAATGTATTTTTTTATGCTTTTCATCACGTTAATAAGAGACTGCTGCATGATACCCTGAAACAATTGTTGTTTTAACCCTGCTAAAACAATTATAATGAATAATCTGTGTCTATTACGTTTAATCGGCGTGGAATTTAATAAACACAAACCGAATTTCAGACATATTATATATATATTAGTCTGGAACAAAGAGGACAAACAGTGTTGTAAAGAACAATAATCAAGATGTTAAAGAGCAAACTTCACTTTCCCCAGAATGACATGATCAGGAACCCCAGCCTCCAGCTGTTGATAGGTATCAGGTACGCCTGCAAAGTATTCAGAATTACTGTTTGGCACCAAACACGGCTGAGAGTTTTACCTGAAGTATCAGATGATTTCTCGGCAGGGGTGTGGTGTCTTTTCCAGGCTTTTATGGTGGTTGATGATGAGTTGATGACAAACAGCTGTCAGGTCCCTGGGGCTCCTGGCGGCGAACTGCGCCCTCTGGTGCCTGAAGCCCGACTACAGGCAGGGCGCCCTCTGGTGTTGGCCAGCAGTACCTCCTCTTCGGGCGACCCACACAACAGGACAGCCCCCCTCAACGGGCGCCTCCTGGTGCCCGACCGGGCTTGTCGGGGTGTCTGGAGTAGAAGTCAGCCAGGAGGGCCGGGTCCAGGATGAAGCTCCTCTTCACCCAGGAGCGCTCTTCGGGTCCGTATCCCTCCCAATCCACCAGATACTGGAACCCCCGACCCCGTCGACGGACATCCAGGAGCCTGCGAACGGTCCATGCAGGCTCCCCGTCGATGATTCGGGCAGGAGGTGGCGCTGGTCCAGGAGTGCAGAGGGTAGAGGTGTGACGTGGCTTGATCCGGGAGACATGGAACACAGGATGGATCCGCAGTGAAGCCGGGAGCCGCAGCTTCACTGCGGCTGGGCTGATGACCTTCACAATGGGGAATGGTCCGATGTACCTGTCCTTCAATTTGTTGGAGTCAACCTGCAGCGGGATGTCCTTGATTGAAAGCCAAACCTCCTGCCCGGGCTGGTATGCAGGGGCCGGGGAACACCGGCGGTCTGCATGGTCCTTAGCCCTCATCCGGGCTTTCAGCAAGGCAGAGCGAACAGTGCGCCACACCCGACGGCATCTCCTGAGATGGGCCTGGACTGAGGGAACCTCGACCTCTCTCCCCACGGCAGGAAACAATGGGGGCTGATACCCCAAACACGCCTCAAAGGGGGAGAGGCCGGTAGCAGACGAGACCTGGCTGTTATGGGCGTACTCGATCCAGGCCAGGTGTTGACTCCAGTCCGCCGGGTGTGCGGAGGCGACACACCGCAGAGACTGCTCCAGGTCTTGGTTGGTCCGCTCTGCCTGTCCATTAGTTTGAGGGTGGTACCCGGATGAGAGGCTCACGGTGGCCCCCAGTTCCCTACAAAAACTCCTCCAGACTTGCGAGGAGAACTGGGGACCACGGTCCGAGACTACGTTCGTGGGGATACCATGCAGACGCACGACATGGTGGACCAGGAGATCTGCAGTCTCCTGGGCCGTCGGGAGCTTCGGGAGGGCCACAAAGTGGGCCGCCTTGGAGAACCGATCCACTATCGTCAAGATGGTTGTCATACCCTGGGACGCAGGGAGACCCGTGACGAAGTCCAGGCCGATGTGGGACCAGGGGTGACGAGGCACCGGCAACGGCTGGAGGAGTCCTTGGGCCTTGGTGTGGTCAGCCTTGCCCCTGGCACAGGTGGTACAGGCCTGGACGTACTCCCGGACGTCGGTCTCCATCGACGCCCACCAGAAGCGCTGCCTGACAACTGCCACAGTTCTACGCACCCCTGGGTGACAGGAGAGCTTTGAACCATGACAGAAGTCCAAGACCGCAGCCCTGGCCTCTGGTGGGACGTAGAGTCGGTCTTTGGGTCCATCTCCGGGATCCGGGTGTCGCGTCAGGGCCTTCCGGACGGTCTTCTCCACGTCCCAGGTGAGGGCTGCGACGACAGTGGACTCGGGGATGATGGTGTCCGGTGGATCCGACAGCTCTGGCTTGACTTCCTCTTCATGCACCCGGGACAGTGCATCGGACCGTTGGTTCTTGGTCCCGGGGCGATACGTGATCTGGAAGTCAAACCGCCCAAAGAACAGTGACCAACGGGCTTGCCTGGAGTTCAGACGCCTGGCGGTCCGGATGTATTCCAGGTTCCGATGGTCCATGAAAACCGTGAAAGGCACCGAGGCTCCCTCCAGAAGGTGTCTCCACTCCTCAAGAGCCTCTTTCACCGCCAGAAGTTCCTGATTGCCGACGTCATAGTTCCTTTCAGCCGGGGTCAACCTGCGGGAAAAATAGGCACAAGGATGGAGTACCTTATCGGACTCCCCACTCTGGGACAGCACGGCTCCTATCCCTGAGTCAGAGGCGTCCACTTCAACTATAAACTGGCGGTCACGATTAGGCTGCACCAGAACAACTCCTTGAATGCGGCTTCGCACCGATCCGACCAGGTGAAGGGGACTTTTGGAGAGGTCAGGGCTGTCAGGGGGCTAACTACCTGACTGTAGCCCTTAATGAACCTCCTGTAGAAATTTGCAAAGCCGAGGAACTGTTGCAGCCTCCTACGGCTTGTGGGTTGGGTCCAATCTCTCACCGCCGCAACCTTGGCTGGATCAGGAGCGACGGAGTTGGAGGAGATGATGAACCCCAGGAAGGACAAAGAAGTATGGTGGAACTCGCACTTCTCGCCCTTCACAAACAGCCGGTTCTCCAACAACCGCTGCAGGACCTGACGTACATGCGTTACATGGGTCTCAGGATCCGGGGAAAAGATGAGTATATCATCCAGATATACGAAGACGAACCGATGCAGGATGTCCCGCAAGACGTCATTAACTAAAGCCTGGAACGTCACGGGCGCATTGGTGAGGCCGAAGGGCATGACCAGGTACTCAAAATGACCTAAGGGGGTGTTAAACGCCGTCTTCCATTCGTCTCCCTTCCGGATCCGAACCAAATGATACATATTCCTAAGATCCAAC
>NW_022986563.1:4440-11940 GCF_902500255.1 Thalassophryne amazonica
GACATGCGCAGTAAATGGCCCGTTTGGTGCACCCCGCCTCCCTCAGGCGGGACCGCAGAGTGGCAGATGACAAACCAGGAGAGCCAACAAAGTCAATGAAGAAAAGAGGCTCCTCAAACAGCCACATCCATGGTGTGTCGACGTTGTCCCTCTACACAGAGGGGACCTGCCATGCCTGGAGAACTGACTGGTAAAAAGCCGAGGTTGCGCGCCCCCGATGATGTCCCGTCGATGTAGGAGGAACAGATATTTGTCATACCCAAGGATCAGCCTCTCTCCTCAGCAGGACACGTGCTGTATCCTGCCAGCTCAATCCCGAGGTATACAACAGTCTCTGAGCAGCCTGCAACCTGAAGGTCGACAACCGAGCAGAAATGTCCACCAGCCCGTCCTCCTTCATGAAGTGACATGTACAACACGGGAGCTCTGATCCAGTAATGGCCTGACCAGAAAAAGTCCTCCAGTAACCGCTGCAACTGCTCAATAAGGCCCCATGGTGGAGGGAGGACAAACAGTCTGTGCCACAGTGCTGAAGCGACCAAGTTATTAGCGACCAGAACCCACCCCCTGTAGGACATCTGGGGCAGCAACCTTTGCCATTTGGACAGTCTGGCACACATCTTCTCCACCAAGCCCTCCCAATTCCTCTAATGATACCCATCTGTCCCCAGAAACACACCCAGATCTTTCAAACCCTCCACTGCCCACCTCAGACCATGTGGCAGAGAGGGAGCAGCCCCTTCCTGCCTCCTCCCCATCAGGACAGCCTCACTCTTCTCCCAGTTCACTCTTGCAGCAGTCCCCGTCTCATAGAGCCGTAAATGATCCAATAACTCATCAACGTCCGTCTGATTCGTGACAAAAACCGTGATGTCATCTGCATAAGCAGAGAGCACCAGGGGAGAAGACTGGTGAAAACCTGGCAAAACAAGGCCAGACAGCCTGGCTCTAAGGCGACATAAGAGTGGCTCAATGGCTTAAGAGTACAGCTGACCTGAAATGGGGCAGCCCTGTCTTATACCCTGTGTCACGGGGACTGGGCAGCTCAACCCTCCCCCCAAGCTTAACCAAACATGAAGCCCCATTATACAATACCCCAACAAATGAAATAAACCCCTCACCAAAGCCAAACGCCCTCAAAGTGGAAAACAAAAACCCGTGATGAACCTGATCAAATGCCTTCTCCTGATCAAGTGACACAAACCCACAAACCAAATCCCCAGTATTGCACAGATCAAACAAATCCCTCATCAAAAAAGATTGTCCATAATAGTTCTATCGGGCACACAATAAGACTGGTCTTTATGAACAATGAAATCCAGGACATTTTTCAACCTGTTCGCCAACACCTTAGAAGAAAGTTTATAATCCGCACAGAGAAGTGCAACCGGTCTCCAGTTCTGCAACAGGATAAGATCTCCTTTCTTAGGCAGGAGGGACAGAACAGAATGGCGATAAGATGTGGGCAAGCACCCGGCCGCAATGCTCTCCTGCAACATCTCCAGAAAATCAACACACATCTGCCGCACCGCCATTGTCAGTTCATCCAGCGTGATGGGGGAGTCCAAGGCCTCTCGCTCCGAGGCCACCAGCTGGGGGAGATCTCTCAGAAGGTCAGCCACACAGGCCCCATCAGTCTACAGCACCGTAGAGAGCCGAGTAGAAGTCCCTCGTATGTCTCTGCATCTCCAAAAAATCACTCATTACCCGTCTGTCAGGAAGGCGAGGACAGGTCAACCCCTTCTGATGAGAGGTCTTCTTCTCCAGAATGAAGAAGAAAGAACTGGGTGCATCCATGTCCCTGATGTTCGCAAAGCGAGCTCTCACCATCGCCCCTTTCACCCTCTCATGTAACAGGGCACCCAGCTCTGCCCTCTTCCCCCGCAGCAGGCTGTGCTGGTCGGGAGCCCCTGCTGCATGTAGGTTGGCCTGAATGTTCATAATGTCCTTCTCCAGCGTTGCCATGGCTACCTTGTCCCTAGCTGTGGAATAGGAAGTGTACTGTTGACACAAAACCCGAACCTGAGTTTTCCAGCCTCCCACCACTGACTCACTGTCCCAAATATCTCCTTCCTTCCCCTCCAGAAACCCCAAAAAGATTCAAATAAACTACAAAATGCCCTGTTGTGCAAAAGTTTGGTGTTGAATTTCCAGTAAGTGTTGAACATCTGAGTGTGTGAGTGGAATATTTCTGTGGTGATGAGATGATGATCTGAAAAACCAACTGGCTACATGAACCTCCTGCGTAATCTGTTCCGGAATGAGTGTGACATATAAATCCGGTCAAGCCTGGCTGCAGACACCACCCCATCTGAAACCTGAACCCATGTGTACTGTCTGTCCTGCAGGTGTGTGACCCTCCATGTGTCCAATAAATCCACCTCACTTAAAAAAAAAACACCCAGTGAGGAAACTGACTGCAAATGTGGCTCCTCACCAACCCGATCCAGGGACATATCCACAGTGCAGTTGAAGTCACCCCCCAGCACCAAACAGTCACCAGGATCCTGCTGAACTAAAATGTCCCTCACCCATTTGAATAACCCCACCTGTTCAGAGCCCTCATTGTGTCCGTAAATGTTTGTAAACACCATGGTCAACCCCTCGACCTGAGCCCTAACAGAACCTGACCCTGAACGATCTCAGTGGTGGATAAAACAGTGACATCAAGTCGAGGCGAAAACAAAACCACCACTCCAGCACTGATGTTGGGGCCATGACTCTGATAAAAAGGTCCCCTCCACCACCGAGCCTAGTCCACTTCATTAGCGGCATCAGAGTGAGTCTCCTGCAGGAACAGCACATGCAACCCCTTTTGCTCAAAGAGCTCAGAGACCAAAGCCCTCCTCCGGCCGTCCCTGCCACCATTCAGTGTTCAAGAGCCCACCTTCAGATTCTGCATGTGGACTGAGTGAAGACAGAACAGAGAGAAAGACAAATAGAGAAAATAGCACACCCGGTGAGACACATCCATACTCTATCTGGTGGATTTACGACCCCTGTGACCTCGTCCCCACTTGGACAGAGATTCCTTCCCCAAAGCCGTGATGTGTTTCCTGAGTCTGTACCGCTTCTTCTCATCCAGCAGGTCCAGACCAACGAGCCTCCTCAACACTTTAACAGATTTCACAAATTTCTCCGTGTCCGGAAAATAATCTGCAACTTTCACTGATTTACCAAATTAATCATCCAGAAAACTGTTGATGTCCTGCAGTGTGCACAGATCACTGCTGTGAGAGATGGAACTGGTGGTGGACATGCTGGAGTCCGAATCATAATCCATGTTGTCAGCATTAATGCTTTGACTCAGTGGGGGCTTTGGGGTCCGCTGGGCCCGGTGTCTCCCCTTCAGCCCGTTCACCCTGTCCAACGGTGACCGAGGACTCAACCACAGCAGAAACACCAGCGTCGACCACAGAAGGAGAGACAGAACATCAACTGGACCGACCACAGAACCGTCAGTCACTGCAGCATCAGTCAACCCAGAATGTTCAGTCATCAGCTGATCAGCAGTTACATTGACAGTCTCAGTCACAGAGACACCCTACTGTGGAGAAACGGCCTCCTCCTGCACGCTGGGCCCCTCCACCGGACCAGACACCGACACTGGGTCCCCGAGACCCAAGGCCGAAGATGGCGTATGTATGTCGACTCACGGAGTCATTTTAGCATCACACAGATGGCGTATGGATGTCGACTCGCGGAGTCATTTTAGCATCACACAGACGGCGTATCGATGTCAACTCGTGAAGTCATTTCAGTGGCACACAGACGGCTTATGGATGTCGACTCACGGAGTAATTTTACCTTCACACAGACGTATCGATGTCTACTCACTGAGTCATTTTAGCGTCTCACACACACGGTGTATCGATGTCGACTCACGGAGTCCTTTTAGCGTCACACAGACGGCGTATCGATGTCGACTCACAGAGTCATTTTAGCATCACACAGACGGCGTATCGATGTCGACTCATGGAGTCATTTTAGCTTCACACAGACGGTGTATGGATGTCGACTCATGGAGTCATTTTAGCGTCACACAGACGGCGTATCAATGTCAACTCACGGAGTCATTTTAGCGTCACACAGATGGCGTATGCATGTCGACTCACGGAGTCATTTAGCGTCACACAGACGGCGTATGGACGTCGACTCACGGAGTCATTTTAGCGTCACACAGATGGCGTATGGATGTCGACTCACGGAGTCATTTTAGCGTCACACAGATGGCGTATGGATGTCGACTCACTGAGTCATTTTAGCGTCACACAGACGGCGTATCGATGTGGACTCACGGAGTCATTTTAGCGTCACAGATGGCTTATGGATGTCGACTCACGGAGTAATTTAGCGTGAAACAGACGGCGTATCGATGCTGACTCACTGAGTCATTTTAGCATCACACAGACGGCGTATTGATGTCGACTCACAGAGTCATTTTAGCGCCACACAGACGACGTATCAATGTCGACTAATGGAGTCATTTTAGTGTCACATAGACGGTGTATCAATGTCAACTCACGGAGTCAATTTTGCTTCACATAGACGGCGTATCGATGTGGACTCGCTGAGTCATTTTAGCGTCACACAGACGGCATATCGATGTGGACTCATGGAGTCATTTTAGCGTCACACAGACGGCGTATCGATGTGGACTCACGGAGTCATTTTAGCGTCACACAGACGACGTATGAATGTCGACTCATGGAGTCATTTTAGCTTCACACAGACGGTGTATTGATGTCGACTCACAGAGTCATTTTAGCGTCACAGACGGCGTATTGATGTTGACTCGTGAAGTCATTTTAGCGTCACACAGACGACATATCAATGTCAACTCACGGAGTCATTTTAGCGTCACACAGACGGCGTATCGATGTGGACTCACGAAGTCATTTTAGCATCACACAGACGGCGTATCGATGTGGACTCACGGAGTCATTTTAGCATCACACAGACGGCGTATCGATGTGGACTCACGGAGTCATTTTAGCGTCACACAGATGGTGTATGGATGTCGACTCACGGAGTCATTTTAGCGTCACACAGATGGCGTATGGATGTCGACTCACTGAGTCATTTTAGCGTCACACAGACGGCGTATCGATGTGGACTCATGGAGTCATTTTAGCATCACACAGATGGCTTATGGATGTCGACTCACGGAGTAATTTTAGCGTGAAACAGACGGCGTATCGATGCTGACTCACTGAGTCATTTTAGCGTCACACAGACGGCGTATCGATGTCGACTCACAGAGTCATTTTAGCGCCACACAGACGACGTATCAATGTCGACTAATGGAGTCATTTTAGTGTCACACAGACGGTGTATCAATGTCAACTCACGGAGTCAATTTTGCTTCACATAGACGGCGTATCGATGTGGACTCGCTGAGTCATTTTAGCGTCACACAGACGGCATATCGATGTGGACTCATGGAGTCATTTTAGCGTCACACAGACGGCGTATCGATGTGGACTCACTGAGTCATTTTAGCGTCACACAGACGACGTATGAATGTCGACTCACGGAGTCATTTTAGCTTCACACAGACGGTGTATTGATGTCGACTCACAGAGTCATTTTAGCGTCACAGACGGCGTATTGATGTTGACTCGTGAAGTCATTTTAGCGTCACACAGACGACATATCAATGTCAACTCACGGAGTCATTTTAGCGTCACACAGACGGCGTATCGATGTGGACTCACGAAGTCATTTTAGCATCACACAGACGGCGTATCGATGTGGACTCACGGAGTCATTTTAGCGTCACACAGACGACGTATCAATGTCGACTCACGGAGTCATTTAGCGTCACACATACGGCGTATGGATGTCGACTCACAGAGTCATTTTAAAGTCACACAGACGACATATCGATGTCGACTCACGGAGTCATTTTAGCGTCACACAGACGGGTTATGGATGTCGACTCACTGAGTCATTTTAGCATCACACAGATGGCGTATGGATGTCGACTCACTGAGTCATTTTAGCATCACACAGATGGCGTATGGATGTCGACTCACGGAGTAATTTTAGCGTCATAAGATGGCGTATCGATATCAACTCACGGAGTGATTTACTGACACACAGATGGCGTATGGATGTCGATTCACGGAGTCATTTTAGCGACACACACGGAGTCATTTTAGCGTCACACAGACGGTGTATCGATGTCGACTCACTGAGTCATTTTAGCGTCACACATACAGCGTATCGATGTCGACTCACGGAGTCATTTTAGCGTCACACAGATGGCGTATCGATGTCAACTCACGGAGTGATTTTACTGACACACAGATGGCGTATGGATGTCGATTCACGGAGTCATTTTAGCGACACACACGGAGTCATTTTAGCGTCACACAGACGGTGTATCGATGTCGACTCACTGAGTCATTTTAGCGTCACACAGACGGGTATCGATGTCGACTCACTGAGTCATTTTAGCGTCACACAGACGGTGTATCGATGTCGACTCACGGAGTCATTTTAGCGTCACACAGATGGTGTATCGATGTCGACTCACTGAGTCATTTTAGCGTCACACAGACGGTGTATCGATGTCGACTCACAGAGTCATTTCAGTGTCACACAGACGGCTATGGATGTCGATTCACGGAGTCATTTTAGCGACACACACGGAGTCATTTTAGCGTCACACAGACGGTGTATGGATGTCGACTCACTGAGTCATTTTAGCGTCACACAGACGGTGTATCGATGTCGACTCACTGAGTCATTTTAGCGTCACACAGACGGTGTATCGATGTCGACTCACTGAGTCATTTTAGCGTCACACAGATGGTGTATCGATGTCGACTCACTGAGTCATTTTAGCGTCACACAGATGGCGTATGGATGTCGACTCACGGAGTCATTTTAGCGTCACACAGATGGCGTATGGATGTCGACTCACTGAGTCATTTTAGCGTCACACAGACGGCGTATCGATGTGGACTCATGGAGTCATTTTAGCGTCACACAGATGGCGTATGGATGTCGACTCACGGAGTAATTTTAGCGTGAAACAGACGGCGTATCGATGCTGACTCACGGAGTCATTTTAGCGTCACACAGACGGCGTATCGATGTCGACTCACTGAGTCATTTTAGCGCCACACAGACGACGTATCAATGTCGACTAATGGAGTCATTTTAGTGTCACACAGACGGTGTATCAATGTCAACTCACGGAGTCAATTTTGCTTCACATAGACGGCGTATCGATGTACACTCATGGAGTCATTTTAGTGTCACACAGACGGCATATCGATGTGGACTCGCTGACTCATTTTAGCGTCACACAGACGGCGTATCGATGTGGACTCACTGAGTCATTTTAGCGTCACACAGACGACGTATGAATGTCGACTCACGGAGTCATTTTAGCTTCACACAGACGGTGTATTGATGTCGACTCACAGAGTCATTTTAGCGTCACAGACGGCGTATTGATGTTGACTCGTGAAGTCATTTTAGCGTCAC
>NW_022986563.1:16940-28259 GCF_902500255.1 Thalassophryne amazonica
TAAAACTCTCATGAATATATTCTCTGGGTTTATAGACGTTGTTATTGTGTTTATTTTATGTAAACATGTGAGAATCACAGGCTGTCTCTCCGTTATTTTCAACGGGAGCTGCTGTGAGCTACAATCGCTTCCTGATCATGTCGTTCTGGGGGAAAGTGTTGGGAAAGGGTCGTAACATGGACCCGCAACAGGGGGCGCAAATGAATGGACAATGGATAAGACAAAGAGCAGCAATTTAATGTTGTGAATCAAACAACTAAATACAGACACAGATAATGCCAATTGTACACAAGGTGACGTGCGGGCAGGCTCGAACATAGGAGACCTCTGGCGATCGGAGAGCCGGGACCCACACAGCTTCCACCACCAACGGCCTGAAGAACACCGGAGCCGCCAAGTCCTGAGTCCCCAGGTGGTCACCGTCTTCGGTTGCAGACCCTGGTACTGCTGGCAGAAGATGACAAAACAGTTATGGTGAGTGTGTATCCACACACCCAGTAATCCTTTTTCTGCAGGTCTTCAAGGAGGGAAAACCTCCACCTCTGAAATAGGAACACTCTAGCAGCTCCTGTCAGTCACTTATCTGGATGGAGTGGGAGGCGAAGACGTCGCTGCTCCCACTACACGCCACTCCAGTTATCTCCGACTTCAGGAAAAAGGCTGCAGACAAAGATCAGGTTAAGACACAGTCTTACTTACAGCGGAGAAATTACCTTCAACGGTAGTTGATTTCTCGGCGAGGAGGTGGAGTAATGATCCGGCTTTTGTAGAGCTGGTGGTGATTGGTGACAGCTGGTGTAAACGAGTGACAGCTGTCACTCTCTGTCTAGGCGCCCTCTCATGCTTGAAGCCCGCACTCCAAGCAGGGCGCCGACTGGTGGTGGTGGGCCAGCAGTACCTCCTCTTCAGCGGCCCACACAACAGAAAGTGAAGTTTGCTCTTTAACATCTTGATTATTGTTCTTTACAACACTGTTTGTCCTCTTTGTTCCAGACTAATATATATAATATGTCTGAAATTCGTTTTGCGTTTATTAAATTCCACGCCGATTAAACGTAATAGACCCAGATTATTCATTATAATTGTTTTAGCAGGGTTAAAACAACAATTGTTTCAGGGTATCATGCAGCAGTCTCTTATTAACGTGATGAAAAGCATAAAAAAATACATTTTGTAGTATAATATTAATTTACAACTGTCATCATGTGGATTCTCTATATGTTGTTTGACTGCAGCGACTCTCTGGCACGCAAGGGATTATGGGATACGTCTAATTTATTTTGACACCGGTTATATCAGACGGTTATCTAATTACAACTTTTTTTTTTTTTTTTGAAAATGCCTTTTTTTTTTTTTTACAAATAAAAAGGCATATTTTACAAAAGCACAGTTATTTGTAAACACCAACACACGACACACGTCACATTAACGTGTTGGTTTACATAGAATGAATCATCCAGTCAGTGTAGCGGAGGCACATTTTACCCAGAATGCCATCTGTCTGTGTTTGTTACAAAACTTCAGAATTAGTGCGTTATTCAACATTAAAAGATATATATCTTAACAAATGACAATTGACATTAATGGAGTTATTCTATCAGTATTCATTTTATTTATACACCAAACCATAACTCAGCAGGGCTTTATTTTCCAAGACCTCAGCCTGACAGAAGTGTTGTGATTGAGTAGAGAGCTGAGCTTTGTGGCTCCATGTAGTAAACAGAAGCTTCCAGCAGGGGGCAGGACGCTCAAAGACAGAAGTGCTGACTCATCGTTTTGGTCTGTTGTTGCTTTTGATGCTTCTAAAAACGATCGTGGTGTTAAAACTCAAAATCAGCTTGTTAGTAGTTGTAAGTGTACAATAAGTGAACAATACTGGAATTTATGTTATGTGTCGGACGCAGCTCGGAGAACCGACCAGCGTTTGAAGGACCCAGTATGAAATAAGCAGAGCACGGTACAAAGGCTAACTGAATTTAATACATAACAGTGATAATAATAACAGAAAGGTGCGGTCTGGCGTGGTGCGCTCCCAGCAGCGCTAACGGTCCGGAGCCAGAAGCTGTTTCGGACCCAAGGACCCCGCCGACACCCCCCAGGTGGCCGCAACAACCGAGTCTGTGAAAGAAGGAACCATTATGTGAGTCCACACTCTACACACAGAACACTTAAGGTGTACAAACAGCAAACACTTCCTGGCTTGATTGCTGATCAGCTTCCCAACCTGCAGGCATGGAACATCCCGTTCACAAAACTCCACCGCAGTGGAAGCTGATACATGACTAACATACAGCTCAATACAATAAGGTGTGAGGGACACCACATTTACTGACTGTATAACTGTTAGTCACAAAATCCAACGTACCTCAGGAAGTGTGCTGACGAGCGTGAGACCTCACCCCCTCCTCTTTCACAGACCGTGCATCAAACCTGGACGTTCTTAGCATCCGCTGCTGATGAGATGGCTCCCGAGACGACGATCTCACCCGTCTGGTCACAAGGTCGAGTCTCTGGCAAATACACACTGTGCACTCCAGTCTTAAATGCCAACATGCTCCAATCCATCCAGATGCACCTCAGCTGTGAGTCCTGACGAGTCGCAGGTGATCAGGGTGAGGTCCTGACAGCCTCAGCAACACAGCCACTCAGTCCCAAATGCACGCCACCTGGGAGGAAACCAAAAGACAAACAAACCGGCAGCCAGGCCCCCCCAGCCATATGACAATTTATCGGTTATCTGTAACTTCCGATACATTTTTGGTTTATCATTTTAGCTTTATCGAAGATAACTTTTCAGTTATCTGATTATCTGTTATCAAAGTAAATTTTTTGGTTATCTGTACCCACCACTGGCCCTGGGTCCTCTGTCCCTGACTAACCCTTCCACCTCCAGTGTCTCCTCGTCATGCTCCCTCATGACCATCCATGAAATATCAGTCTACCCTCTTAAATAAACTCATTTGCCATTTTTATCAACTGCCTTTGTGCATAAAGTCCAACTGTCTGAGCCTCGAACCTGACACTGAGTCAGGTCTGCTTGAGGTTTCTTCAGAACTCACCCCAGGGAGTTTTTCCTTACCGCTGTCACCTACGTACTTGCACGGGGGGTTGGTCAGGTTGGACCTTATCCTTGTGAAGCACCTTAACGTAGGTAATGTTGTGATTTGACACTACATAAAAAAAAAAAATTAATAAATTGAATTAAACTGTTGCAACGTTTTGCATTGAATCACGACTAACAGATCCAGAACAGTATAATTTACTGCTGCAAAAGGGTTCATCCTGGACCAGATGCCAGTCTCCATCAGGGCCACATATGGAAAGAAGAAAAACACATTCACACCTACGGTCAATTTCAACTTTCCAGTTTACTAAATCTGCATGTCTTTGGAAGTGGGAGGAAGCTGAAGCACCTGGAGGGAACCCACGTGAAAACTCCACACAGAGGACCAGGTGGGAATCAGTGCTAACCACTAATCCACCATGCCGCCATTTTTAACGGGGCCAGAAATGATACTACATGGTCACTTGAAGGTTAAAGATTTAAAAGCAAACCTGTTGTTGTGTGGGCCGCTGAAGAGGAGGTACTGCTGGCCCACCACCACCAGAGGGCGCCCTGCCTGGAGTGCGGGCTCCAGGCACCAGAGGGCGCTGCCGCATCATGGGAGTAATCTGGGTGACAGCTGTCACCCATCACCAAACACAGCTGTTGCCACTCAGCACCGAGGTATATCAGGAGGACGGCGTCTCCACCTCAGTGCCGAGATATCACCTAAGACCAAGGTAGTATTCTCTGCAGGTATACTTTGCATTAGTAACTAAGACTGTCAAAACCGTTTTTTCAGGACTGGTGACTACTAAGAACCTTATTCCTTGGATAAGTACTCACCTTCCTGCTGAACTTTGTCAAGAGGTGGAGGCGGCTTCTCCCCTCTCTGTAACTGGGTGCGTTCATCCACTCCTGTGTGTTGTTGCTCTCTCCTGCCAGCAGTACCGGATCCGACGAGCGGAGGCAGTGGCCACCTGGGAGGTCGGGACTTGGCGGTTCCAGTATTTCCAGGGTTCGGTGGCAGAGGAGATCTGGGTGGTTCCGGTTCGACTGAGACGGACGTCTCCTACCTTCGAGCCTGCCCACACGACACCAGCGGATTCGACCCTAAATTGTGTTTGTTGTATTACTCTTGCTTGTTCAGTAGTAAATCTTGTTATTTACTTTCTCCATTGTCCGTTCATTGCGCCCCCTGTTGTGGGTCCGTGTTCCAACACTTTCACAACAGGATATCTCGGCCAGCGTCATGGACCCCGAGGGGCGTCAACCGGCTGTTGAACGGCCAATGGAAGACCAAGACGCGGCGGAGGCTTCGGGAGGGGTAATCGGCGAGTTGCAGCGGATCCTCACCGCTTTCACCTCTCGGATCGATTCAATGACCGAGCAATACGTTCTCCTAAACCGCAGGGTGGAGGCTCTCGCCGCACAAGTGGAGGCGCGCCCTTCGGGCGCCGCTGCGGCTCTCCCTCCCGAGGACCCTGCGCGTGAAAGTGACGTTCCACTGGTCGTTCAACGGTCCCTTCCTCCGTCCCCAGAAGCATACATAAGCCCTCCAGAACCGTACGGAGGCTGTGTGGAGACGTGCACGGATTTTCTGATGCAGTGTTCGCTCGTCTTCGCACAGCGTCCCGTAATGTACGCGACTGATGCTAGCAAAGTAGCTTATGTAATAAATCTGCTTCGCGGGGAGGCACGCGCTTGGGCTACAGCGCTCTGGGAGCAGAACTCACGGCTCCTTCATACGTACGTTGGGTTTGTACGGGAGCTCAGAACGGTGTTCGACCATCCCAACAGAGGAGAGTCCGCTTCAACCGCGCTACTGTCAATGAGACAGGGGCGTCGGAGCGCAGCTGCCTATGCAGTCGCCTTCCGCATCGCGGCGGCGAGATCCGGCTGGAATAGCACTGCCCTCCGCGCCGCCTTTGTAAACGGACTGTCACTGGTCCTAAAAGAGCATCTGGTGGCGAAGGACGAACCGCGGGACTTAGACGGGCTCATCGATCTAGTCATACGACTCGACAACCGGTTAGAAGAACGCCGTCGGGAACGAGGCGAAGGGCGTGGCCAGGCACGCGTCGTCCCTCTCCCTTCCGGTTCCGATCGAGCACCGCCTTCCCCACGCTCCACAGCCCCTGCGCTCCGTGGGGTCACAGCTCCCCCTACTGACGAAGCTAGGGACACGAGTAGGGCAACATTTAGGGCACCAGATGCACAGAGGAGATGGACCCACAGAGCGTGCCTTGTTTGTGGTTCAATAGAGCACCATGTGAGAGACTGTCCCGAGCGGTCAAACGCCAAATGCCCGCCCCTAGAGACTGGGCCAGGGGTGGGTCAAAACATTCACGTGGGACACACCCACATTGCTACACGACTCCCAGTCACGATCCTGTTTGAGGATTCAACCCTGAAGGCCCCAGCACTGGTGGACACGGGCTCTGAGGGGAATCTGCTTGACAGTAGATGGGCCAGGGAGATAGGGCTCCCTCTGGTGGCTCTTACCTCGCCTGTGCAGGTTCGGGCACTAGATGGCTCCCTACTCCCACCAATTACGCACAAGACACCTCCAGTAACTCTGGTGGTGTCAGGTAACCACCGGGAGGTGATCGAGTTCTTCGTGACTAAGGCCACCTCCCGTGTGGTTTTAGGGTTTCCATGGATGCTTAAACACAATCCCCGGATTGATTGGCCGTCCGGGGTAGTGGTTCAGTGGAGCGAAACCTGCCATCGGGAGTGTCTCGGTTCCTCGGTTCCTCCCGGCTCCCAAGCTAAAGAGGAGGTCCGAGTCCCGCCCAATCTGAAGGCGGTGCCAGCGGAGTACCATGACCTCGCTGACGTGTTCAGCAAGGATCTGGCTCTCACGCTTCCTCCCCACCGCCCGTATGATTGTGCCATCGATTTGGTTCCAGGCAGTGAGTTCCCGTCCAGTAGGCTGTACAACCTCTCACGGCCGGAACGCGAATCAATGGAGACCTACATCCGGGACTCATTAGCTGCCGGATTGATCCGGAATTCCACCTCACCGATGGGCGCAGGTTTCTTTTTTGTGGGTAAAAAAGATGGCGGGCTTCGTCCATGCATTGATTACAGGGGGTTGAACGAGATCACGGTTCGCAACCGATACCCGTTGCCCTTGTTGGATTCAGTGTTCACTCCCTTGCATGGAGCCAAAATGTTCACCAAGCTGGATCTTAGGAATGCGTATCATTTGGTTCGGATTCGGAAGGGAGACGAATGGAAGACGGCATTTAACACCCCCTTAGGTCATTTTGAGTACCTGGTCATGCCGTTCGGTCTCACTAACGCTCCCGCGACTTTCCAAGCGTTGGTAAACGATGTCTTGCGGGACTTCCTGCACCGGTTCGTCTTCGTATATCTGGACGATATACTCATCTTTTCCCCGGATCCTGAGACTCATGTCCGGCATGTCCGTCAGGTTCTGCAGCGGTTGTTGGAGAACCGGCTGTTTGTGAAGGGCGAGAAGTGTGAGTTCCACCGCACTTCTTTGTCCTTCCTGGGGTTTATCATCTCCTCTAACTCCGTCGCCCCGGACCCGGCCAAGGTTGCGGCGGTGAGAGATTGGCCCCAACCTACAAGCCGTAGGAAGCTGCAACAGTTCCTCGGCTTTGCAAATTTCTACAGGAGGTTCATTAAGGGCTACAGTCAGGTAGTTAGCCCCCTGACAGCCCTGACCTCTCCAAAAGTTCCCTTCACCTGGTCGGACCGGTGCGAGGCCGCGTTCAAGGAGTTGAAACGGCGCTTCTCGTCTGCACCAGTTCTGGTGCAGCCCGATCCTAGCCGCCAGTTGGTGGTTGAAGTGGATGCCTCGGACTCAGGGATAGGAGCGGTGCTCTCCCAGAGCGGGAAGACCGATAAGGTCCTTCACCCGTGTGCCTATTTTTCTCGCAGGTTGACCCCCGCTGAGCGGAATTATGACGTCGGCAATCGGGAACTCCTTGCTGTGAAAGAGGCCCTCGAAGAGTGGAGACATCTGTTGGAGGGAACAGCCGTGCCATTCACGGTTTTCACTGACCATCGGAACCTGGAGTACATCAGAACCGCCAAGCGTCTGAACCCCAGGCAAGCCCGCTGGTCACTGTTCTTTGGCCGTTTTGACTTCCGGATTACCTACCGCCCCGGGACCAAGAATCAGAGATCGGATGCATTGTCCCGGGTGCACGAAGATGAGGTCAAAACGGAACCGTCGGATCCCCCGGATCCCATCATCCCGGAGTCCGCTATCGTGGCCGCCCTCACCTGGGACGTGGAGAAGACCGTCCGGGAGGCCCTGACCCGTGTCCCGGACCCCGGAAACGGACCAAAAAAACAGACTATACGTCCCACCAGAAGCTAGGGCTGCAGTCCTGGACTTCTGTCACGGTTCTAAGCTCTCCTGTCACCCAGGGGTGCGAAGGACCGTGGCAGTCGTCCGGCAACGCTTCTGGTGGGCATCCCTGGAGACCGACGTCCGGGACTACATCCAGGCCTGTACCACCTGTGCCAGGGGCAAGGCAGATCATAGAAAAACCTCAGGGCAACTACAGCCATTGCCCGTGCCTCATCGCCCCTGGTCCCACATCGGCCTGGACTTCGTCACGGGTCTCCCGCCGTCCCAGGGAAACACTGTCATCTTCACGATAGTGGACCGTTTCTCCAAGGCGGCCCACTTCGTGGCCCTCCCGAAGCTCCCTACGGCCCAGGAGACAGCGGACCTCCTGGTCCACCACGTCGTCCGTCTGCATGGCATACCATCAGACATCGTCTCCGATCGCGGTCCCCAGTTCACCTCACATGTCTGGAGGAGTTTCTGCCGGGAACTGGGGGCCACGGTCAGCCTCTCGTCTGGGTACCACCCCCAGACCAACGGGCAGGCAGAGCGGGCGAATCAAGAACTGGAGCAGACACTTCGCTGTGTGACAGCCGCGCACCCGACGGCCTGGAGTACCCATCTGGCCTGGATCGAGTACGCCCACAACAGCCAAGTGTCATCAGCCACCGGCCTCTCCCCGTTTGAGGCGTGCTTGGGGTATCAGCCCCCCTTGTTTCCGGTGGTTGAGGGAGAGGTCGGTGTGCCCTCGGTCCAGGCCCACCTACGGAAGTGCCGTCGGGTGTGGCGGGCCGCCCGCTCTGCTTTGTTGCAGGCCCAGACGAGGGCGAAGAAACATGCAGACCGGCGACGGGCCCCGGCTCCCAAGTATCGTCCTGGGCAGGAGGTCTGGTTATCCACCAAGGACATTCCCCTACAGGTTACCTCTCCTAAACTGCAAGAACGATACATCGGACCATATAAAATCCTCAAAGTCATCAACCCCGCCGCAGTGAGGCTCCAGCTTCCGGCCTCACTGCGGATCCATCCAGTTTTCCATGTTTCCCGGATCAAGCCTCTTCGCACCTCACCCCTCTGCACCCCGGGTCTGGCACCGCCTCCTGCCCGGATCATCGACGGAGCACCGGCTTGGACTGTCCGCCGGCTCCTTGACGTCCGTCGAATGGGCCGGGGTTTTCAGTATCTGGTGGACTGGGAGGGGTACGGCCCCGAGGAGCGCTCCTGGGTGAAGAAGGGCTTCATCCTGGACCCAGCCCTCCTGGCCGACTTCTACCGTCGCCATCCGGATAAGCCCGGTTGTGCGCCAGGAGGCGCCCGTTGAGGGGGGGGTCCTGTTGTGTGGGCCGCTGAAGAGGAGGTACTGCTGGCCCACCACCACCAGAGGGCGCCCTGCCTGGAGTGCGGGCTCCAGGCACCAGAGGGCGCTGCCGCATCATGGGAGTAATCTGGGTGACAGCTGTCACCCATCACCAAACACAGCTGTTGCCACTCAGCACCGAGGTATATCAGGAGGACGGCGTCTCCACCTCAGTGCCGAGATATCACCTAAGACCAAGGTAGTATTCTCTGCAGGTATACTTTGCATTAGTAACTAAGACTGTCAAAACCGTTTTTTCAGGACTGGTGACTACTAAGAACCTTATTCCTTGGATAAGTACTCACCTTCCTGCTGAACTTTGTCAAGAGGTGGAGGCGGCTTCTCCCCTCTCTGTAACTGGGTGCGTTCATCCACTCCTGTGTGTTGTTGCTCTCTCCTGCCAGCAGTACCGGATCCGACGAGCGGAGGCAGTGGCCACCTGGGAGGTCGGGACTTGGCGGTTCCAGTATTTCCAGGGTTCGGTGGCAGAGGAGATCTGGGTGGTTCCGGTTCGACTGAGACGGACGTCTCCTACCTTCGAGCCTGCCCACACGACACCAGCGGATTCGACCCTAAATTGTGTTTGTTGTATTACTCTTGCTTGTTCAGTAGTAAATCTTGTTATTTACTTTCTCCATTGTCCGTTCATTGCGCCCCCTGTTGTGGGTCCGTGTTCCAACACTTTCACAACACCTGTAAAGGGCAAAAAATGAGGAGAACATCAATAAAACATGGAGGGTTTTTGGAGCTCAGGCGCTCTGACATTAAGGACTTTCTTCTGGTTACATCTTTGAACCTGCTGATGGATTCTTGAAACCTTTTTTTATTGGCTTGTGTTCATGTTTACAGTCTGCTCGGCGAGTTTGATCCACCTTACCAGCTGCAGAGGATAAAACACTAAACACCATAAGGATGGATGAAGAGCAGCACACTGGTTTCTCCCTCATGTGGTTTTCTCCTGCTGTGGGTAGATTTTCTTCTTCTTTATTTTTGGTTCTGTATGACAGTCTGACCACTGCAGAAAGTCAACAAAAATCGAATGTATTTTAAAGAATAAATTATAGATTGCTGAACATATAAATGACCAGCACACACACGCGCATCTTAATGTTTAACCTTTGACCTCCTGGCTGCAGTGATGTCATCATAACCACTGCTTCCTCAGGGACACGGTGGCTCAGCTGCTCCCCCGCTCATCGTATCGGGTTGCTAATGGCTTTTACCCCATGCTGGTGGAGGCCTGTGGAGGGCAACATTGATATTTAGCAGCCGTGACACAGTCACAGTGCCCCCCCCCCCCCCCGAAGGGCTCTTCATTATAAGGGCTCATTATCCTCTCAAAAAGATCATTCTGTTGTGAAGAGTGTAATGACACGGACCCACAACAGGGGGCGTAAATGAACGGTCAATGGAAATAAAAAGTAACACTTTTAATGTTGTGAAATGTGCACAACGGATACAGATACAATTCAATACTACGGTCAATTATACAGTTGGTGTCTTGTGGGCAGGCTCGAGGATAGGAGACGCCTGTCCAGATAGAAGTCGGGACCCACACGATTTCCACCGCCAACGGATCTGGAACACACCGGAGCCGCCAAGTCCCGAGTCACCAGGTGGCCACCGTCTCCAGCTGTCAGATCGGGTACTGCTGGCAGGAAGCAGAAACAGTCAAGAGTGGGTGTGTGAGCACACACCCAGTAAACAGTCAGCAGAGTTCTGATAAAGGGGAGAAAACACCTCCACCTCCTGTTTCTCAACTCAGAGTTCGTGCAGAATCCAATGTCACACTAATTAATGCAGGAGTGAGGAGCGGGAACGCCAACTCCTCTCGACTTCCACAAACTCAGCCTCAAGCTGCGAGTGTACAAAGGATACGTCTACAGACTCAGAATCACAGATTAACAGCTTTCTGAGCTTAGAAGCAAAATACGTTGCAACAATAAGCTTAGCTGATCAAACATGTGCATAAGGCACCAAAACGGCTGAGAGTTTTACCTGAATACTTCAGACGTTTTCTCAGCAGGGGTGCGGTGTCTTCTCCAGGCTTTTATGGATGGCATGATGAGATGATTAGTGACAGCTGTCACGGTTCCTGAAGCTCCTGGCGGCGAACTGCGCCCTCTGGTGCCTGAAGCCCGTCTACAGGTAGGGCGCCCTCTGGTGTTGGCCAGCAGTACCTCTTCTTCAGGTGGCCTACACAACACATTCTCTGACAGATGGGCAAGAAGTTGCCTTGCAACCACCCTTTAAAACAATTTTGAGAAAATGAGCAATTAGAAATAGGTTTGTATTTCTCCAATAACCCAGAATCCAAACAAGGCTTCTTTGGTAGGAGTTTGATTACACTTTAAAGCTGGCTGGATCACCTCCAGTGGGAGTGTGAAGTTTATAATAATCAACAAAATGGGACCAAATGATGACCAGAACACCTTAACCGGCCTGGCAGGTAGTGGATCAAGAATACATGCTGCATAGTTAGCTGGCATCACAATTTGGGACAAGGTCTCCAAAGGAATAGTGCTAAAATCTGAAGAAAAAAAAAAAAGCTGGTCTTGAATCTTGAATCACAGCTGCTAAATTAATATT
>NW_022986564.1:0-28152 GCF_902500255.1 Thalassophryne amazonica
AGTTCCCCACTAAGTGGCTGTGTTCCCCCAACTGGATGAGTTCCCCACTGAGCGGCTGTGTTTCCCCCAAATGGATGAGTTCCCCATTGAGCGGCTGTGTTTCCCCCTGACGGGATGTGTTCCCCACTGAGCGGCTGTGTTCCCCCAACTGGATGAATTCCCCAATGAACAGCTGTGTTTCCCCCAACTGGATGAGTTCCCCAGTGAGCAGCTGTGTTTACACCAACTGGATGAGTTCCCCACTGAGTGGCTGTGTTTCCCCATGACTGGATGTGTTCCCCACTGAGCAGCTGTGTTCCCCCTGACTGGATGTGTTCCGCAGAGAGCGGCTGTGTTTCTCCCAACTGGATGAGTTCCCCAATGAGCGGCTCTGTTTCCCCCAGCTGGATGACTTTCCCACTGAGCAGCTGTGTTTACCCCTGACTGAATGTGTTCTGCACTGAGCAGCTGTGTTTCCAACAGCTGGATGTGTTCCCCAGACTGTGGCTGTGTTCCCCCTGACTGGATGTGTTCCCCACTGAGCAGCTGTGTTTCCCCCAACTGGATGAGTTCCCCACTGAGCAGCTCTGTTTCCTCCAGACTGGATGTTTTCTCCACTGACCGGGTGTTTTACCCCCTTAGTGGATGTTTTCTCCATTGACCAGGTGTGTTCTCCCAACTGTATGTGTTCCCCACTGAGCAACTGTGTTTCCCGCAACTGGATGAGTTCCACACTGAGCGGCTGTGTTTACCCAACTGGATGAGTTCCGCACTGAGCAGCTGTGATCACCCAACTGGTTGAGTTCCCCACTGAGCAAATGTGTTTCACCAACTGGATGAGTTCCCCACTGAGTGGCTGTGCTCCCCCTGACTGGATGAATTACCCACTAAGCGGCTGTGTTTCCCCCTGACTGGATGTGTTCCACCGAGAGTGGTTGTGTTTCCCCCAACTGGATGAGTTCCCCATTGAGCGGCTGTGTTTCCCCCTGACTATATGGGTTCCCAATGAGCGGCTGTGTTTTCTCCAGACTGGATGTTTTGCCCATTGACCAGGTGTGTTTCCCCCTGACTATATGTGTTCCCCAATGAGTGGCTATGTTTCCTACAGACTGGTTGTTTTCTTCACTGACCGGGTGTGTTACCCCCTTAGTGGATGTTTTCTCCACTGACCAGGTGTGTTCCCCAAGTGGATGTGTTCCACACTGAGTGGCTGTGTTTCCCCCAACTGGATGTGTTCCCCACTGAGCAACTGTGTTTCCCCCAACTGGATGAGTTCCACACTGAGTGGGTGTGTTTCCCCCAATTGGATGTGTTCCCCACTGAGTGGCTGTGTTTCCCCCAACTGGATGTGTTCCCCACTGAGCAACTGTGTTTCCCCCAAGTGGATGAGTTCCCCACTGAGCGGCTGTGTTCCCCCTGACTGGATGAGTTCCCCTCTGAGTGGCTGTGTGTCCCCCAAATGGATTAGTTACCCACTTAGCAGCTGTGTTTCCCCCAACTGGATGAGCTCCCCACTGTTTGGCTGTTTCCCCCTGCCTGGATGTGTTCCCCACTGAGCAGCTGTATTTCCCCCAACTGGATGAGTTCCCCACTGAGTGGCTGTGTTTCCCCCAAATGGATGAGTTCCCCACTGAGCGGCTGTGTTTCCCCCTGACTGGATGTGTTCCCCACTGAGCAGCTGTGTTTCCCCAAACTGGATGAGTTCCCCACTGAGCAGCTGTGATCCCCCAACTGGATGTGTTCCCCACAGAGGGGCTGCATTCCCCCTTACTGGATGAGTTACCCACTAAGCGGCTGTTCCCTCTGACTACATGTGTTCCCCACTGAGCAGCTGTGTTTCCACCAACTGGATGAGTTCCCAACTGAGTGGCTGTGTTTCCCCCTGACTGGATGTGTTCCCCCGAGAGTGGTTGTGTTCCCCCAACCGGATGAGTTCCCCATTGAGCGGCTGTGTTTCCCCCTGACTGGATGTTTTCCCCACTGCCCGGCTGTGTTTTCTCCAGACTGGATGTTTTCTCCACTGACCGGGTGTGTTACCCCCTTAGTGGATGTTTTCTCCACTGACCAGGTGTGTTCCCCAAACTGGATGTGTTTCCCACTGAGCAGCAGTGTTTCGCCCAACTGGATGTATTCCCCACTGAGCAACTGTGTTTCCCTCAACTGGATGAGTTCCCCACTGAGCGGCTGAGTTTCCCCAAACTGGATGAGTTCCCCTCTTAGTGGCTGTGTTTCCCCCAAATGGATGAGTTCCCCACTGAGCGGGTGTGTTTCCCCCTGACTGGATGTGTTCCCCAATGAGTGGCTGTGTTTCCTCCAGACTGGATGTTTTCTTCACTGACCAGGTGTGTTCCCCCAACTGGATGTGTTCCCCACTGAGAGGCTGTGTTTCCCCAACTGGATGTGTTCCCCACTGAGCAACTGTGTTTCCCCCAACTGGATGAGTTCCCCAATGAGTGGCAGTGTTTCCCCAACTGGATGACTTCCCCACTGAGCGGCTGTGTTTCCCCCTGACTGGATGAGTTCCCCACTGAGTGGCTGTGTTTCCCCCAAATGGATGAGTTCCCCACTGAGCAGCTGTGTTTCCCCCACCTGGATGTGTTTCCCACTGAGCAACTGTGTTCCCACAACTGGATGAGTTCCCCACTGACCGGTTGTGTATCCCACAACTGGATGTGTTCCCCAACTGAGCGGATGTGTTCCCCCAACTGGATGAGTTCCCCACTGAGTTGCTGTGTTTCCCTCTGACTGGATGAGTTCCCCACTGAGTGGCTGTGTTTCCCCTGACTGGATGAGTTCCCCACTGAGCGGCTGTGTTTCCCCCTGACTAAATGTGTTCCCCACTGAGCAGCTGTGTTTCCACCAACTGGATGAGTTCCCCAATGAGTTGCTGTGTTTCCCTGAGCTGGATGAGTTCCCCAATGAGCAGCTGTGTTTCCTCCAACTGGATGAGTTCCCCACTGAGCGGCTATGTTCCCCCCTGACTGGATGAGTTCCCCACTTGAGCGGCTGTGTTCCCCCTGACTGGATGTTTTCCCCACTGACCAGGTGTGTTCCCCCCTGACTGGATGTGCTCTCCACTGAGCGGCTGTGTTTCCCCCTGACTGGATGTTTTCCCCACTGACCAGGTGTGTTCCCCCTGACTGGATGTGCTCTCCATTGAGCGGCTGTGTTTCCTCCAGACTGGATGTTTTCTCCACTGACCAGGTGTGCTCCCCCAACTGGATGTGTTCCCCACTGAGTGGCTGTGTTCCCCCTGACTGGATGTGTTCCCCACAGAGCAGCTGTGTTTCCCCCTGACTGGATGTGTTCCCCACTGACCAGCTGTGTTTTCCCCAACTGGAAGAGTTCCCCACTGTGCGGCTGTGTTTCCCCCTGACTGGATGTGTTCCCCACTGAGCGGTTGTGTTTCCCCTTGGCTGCATGTGTTCTCCACTGAGTAGCTGTGTTCCCCCTGACTGGATGTGTTCCCCAGAGAGCGGCTGTGTTTCCCCCAACTGAATGAGTTCCCCACTGAGTTGCTGTGTTTCCCTCTGACTGGATGAGTTCCCCACTGAGTGGCTGTGTTTTCCCTGACTGGATGAGTTCCCCACTGATAGGCTGTGTTTCCCCCTGTCTGGATGAGTACCCCACTGAGCAGTTCTGTTTCCTCTTGACTAGATGTGTTCCCCACTTAGCAGCTGTGTTCTGCCTGACTGGATATGTTCCCCACTGAGCAGCTGTGTTTCCCCTGGCTGGATGTGTTCCCCACTGAGCAGTCGTGTTCTCCCCTGACTGGATGTTTTCTCCACTGATCAGGTGTGTTCCCCCTGACTGGATGTGCTCTCTATTGAGCAGCTGTATTTCCTCCAGATTGGATGTTTTCTCCACTGGTCAGTGGGTATGTTCCTCTTGACTGGGTGTGTTCCCCACTAACCAGTGTGTGTTTCCCTAAGACTTTATGTGTTCCCTCGGGACTGGGTGTGTTCCCCCCCATGACTGGATGTGCTCTCCACTGACCGATTTTGTTCCCCACTGACCGGGTGTGTTCCCCACTGACCGGGTGTGTTCCTCACAGACTGGGTGTGTTCCCCACTGACCAGGCATGTTTTTCCCCCTGACTGTATGTGTTCCACACTGACCAGGTGTGTTCCCCACTGACAGCGGTGTGTTTTCCCCTGAGTGGATGTGTTACCCACTGAGAGGCTGTGTTTTCCTGTGATTGGATGTTTTCCCCACTTACTGGGTGTGTTCCCCACTGACCAGATGCGTTTCCCCCTGACCGGGTGTGTTCCCATTTGGGTGACAATGTTCCCCACTGAGTATGTGTTCCCCGCTGACAGTTTGCGTTCTCTGCCGACTGGGTGTGTTCGCTGGTGGCCCTGTGTGTTCTCCCTGTGATTTGGTGTACATCCTGCTCACCAGTTGTGTTTCCCGTTGCCCTAATTGTGTCCAGTCATGATGCCTTCAGGGGTGTGTTTGTGGAAGGGGCTGCCAGAAGTCAGCTGGCCACGAAGGAAACCGTCACAAACCAAACACACACTGTGGTTCATCATGTGGTAACCGGTGAGTTGGGACAGTGGGAAACATGTTCCACTGTGACTTCTTGCAGTGATGGTATGTATTCTGGTTGTTTCCATCAGGTTTTAGTGAGAATTTGGCAAAGACCACAAACTACATGAAACTAGGGATGAGCGAGTACACCATCTGTATCTGTATCTGTTCAACCATCTAAATTATCTGTATCTGTATCTGCTCAACCATCTAAATGATCTGTATCCATATCTATACTCCTAGTGGGCGGGGCCTAAACCAGAAGCGGGCGTGGTTTAACCCTAAATGGCTGGGGCTTAAATCAGTACATTATTTTAAGTTTGAAATTTATATGGACTGATCAGAAGTTGCTATATTTGTTGTTTATTTGAAAACTATTTACATAAGAGCCTCAAAACTGAGATTCAAATCAATGATTTTGATCACAAAGTAAGAGAACTATTTACAGAACAAGTTTTTTATGAACTCAGAACATGAATATTCTTAAGTCTATGATTGAATATTTACAGAACAGCCTCAGAATTGACATTCAGTGTAACAGGAAATTATGAACGACTAAGTATGTATGTACAGGAGTTGTCATACTCAACACAACTTCCTTTTTTTAATTTTATGATCAAACTGCGACTTTTTTCAATTATTTAATTATTTTTAATACCTAATGTTCTTGGCATTTTTTCACACAAATTTAAACAATATTGATTAAGGTGTGTGTGTCTGTGTCTGTGCGTGCATGTGTGTCTGTGTGTGCATGTGTGTGTGACTGAGGGAGAAAGAGGTTGTTCTACTGATCAATTTATTTTTATGAACTGCAGTGAGAAAGTGTCAGATGCTGGATGCAGCCATATACAATAAAAATATTAATATTGTCTACTTTGTGTGTTCAGCTATATATGTGTAAGTGGTCTGTAACACGGTTTATTGTTTAATGATCTGTGTGAACTTGGTGATTCATGCAAACATCCAGTGATGGCAAACAGGAAAATAATATGTCAGCCATGTTCACTGTATTCTTCTCAAAAGCACCGCGTTTAGTATGAGGAAAGTTTTCCACCTGACTTTATATCACCAACAAAACTAAGAGCAAACAAACAGTTTAAAAAAAAAAATACCCGACCAGAGTGGAGTCAGTGACCGACGCAAACATGAGCAGTTTTCAGCTCTGTCTTGTCAAAAGCATCGTGTACTGACAGAGCAACGTGAGGTAGAATCAAGCCAATCACAGTGAGATCAGATTTTGTCTGTCTGTGTGAGAAGCTGCAGAGAGACGTGTCTGTGTAGGGAGGGGTGGGCGCTGTGAGTGACTGGCCAATCACAGAGCATGAAGACAGTCAGTTAGCCAATGAGAATTTTCCTTCAGCACAAGCTCAGATATTGCTGAGTTTTATTTGGATCATGCTTATACTCATTAAAAATGCTTTATCCATACCGGATACTCGTCTGAAACGAGTATGCATCTCAACCCTACATGAAACCTTTCAAGACTTCTTTGTACATGTCCAAAATTAATGCAATGCATCTCGATCGTCCAGTGCATGGACTGTGGGGACAGCATAACTGCAGGAAGTACAAAGAAGAATACTGAATAAACTGGATGACAGAAATCTGAACAAAAACTTGTGCTTGTGCTGCACCTGTGCGAATGACTTATCAGTCCAATGTGCGAGTGACAATCTGTGCTGCATTTGTTGCACGTGTACTGTGATGCCTGCTGAGGCTGCCACTGTCGCTCCTTCCTCCTAGCTTGTTGCTCAGCAAGGCCTTGGTTCCTCTCCTGCTCAGCCCTCTGTACATCTGTTCTGACAGTAAGACTCCAGGCTGCACGATCCTCTGCACACTGCATCTACATGTTGACATTGATGTTGCACATTTTCATATTCTTCTTGCAGACATCCTTGGAGGGCAGGTGTGGTCGACCAGCCAAATAAGTGCCCTCTGCCAGCTCACCGTACAGTAGATCTTTAGGAATGTGACCCAGATCCATTCTCCTGATGTGGCCAAGCCACAGAAGGCGCCTTTTGCCAAGAGTGGTGAACATGCTGCTCATTGCACCTTGTCCTTCCATCCAATGTGCAGAATTCATCTAAGGCACCTCCAGCCTCATTGAGAAGATAAAACTGTGCGTCTGCTAGACCTGTGTGCTCAGCACGCTCCTCTATGGTAGCAAGGCATGGACTGCCAATGCCAGACATGAGAAAAAGCTCAACAGCTATCATATCAAATCAAATCAAATCAATTTTATTTATATAGCGCCAAATCACAACAAACAGTCACCCCAAGGCACTTTATATTGTAAGGCAAAAGCCATAAAATAATTACAGAAAAACCCCAACGGTCAAAACGACCCCCTATGAGCAAGCACTTGGCAACAGTGGGAAGGAAAACTCCCTTTTAACAGGAAGAAACCTCCAGCAGAACCAGGCTCAGGGAGGGGCAGTCTTCTGCTGGGACTGGTTGGGGCTGAGGGGAGAGAATCAGGAAAAAGACATGCTGTGGAAGAGAGCAGAGATCAATCACCAATGATTAAAAGCAGAGTGGTGCATACAGAGCAAAAAGAGGTGTATAAAAAGAAACACTGGGTGCATCATGGGAAACCCCCCAGCAGTGTAAATCTATAGCAGCATAACTAAGGAATGGTTCAGGGTCACCTGATCCAGCCCTAACTATAAGATTTTTCAAAAAGGTAAGTTTTAAGCCTAATCTTAAAAGTAGAGAGGGTGTCTGTCTCCCTAATCAGGATTGGGAGCTGGTTCCACAGGAGAGGAGCCTGAAAGCTGAAGGCTCTGCCTCCCATTCTACTCTTACAAACCCTAGGAACTACAAGTAAGCCTGCAGTCTGAGAGCGAAGCGCTCTATTGGGGTGATATGGTACTATGAGGTCCCTAAGATAAGATGGGACCTGATTATTCAAAACCTTATAAGTAAGAAGAAGAATTTTAAATTCTGGAATTAACAGGAAGCCAATGAAGAGAGGCCAATATGCATGAAATATGCTCTCTCCTTCTAGTCCTTGGCAGTACTCTAGCTGAAGCATTTTGAATTAACTGAAGGCTTTTCAGGGAACTTTTAGGACAACCTGATAATAATCAATTACAATAGTCTAGCCTAGAGGAAATAAATGCATGAATTAGTTTTTCAGCATCACTCTGAGACAAGACCTCTCTAATTTTAGAGATATTGCGCAAATGCAAAAAAGCAGTCCTACATATTTACTTAATATGCGTATTGAAGGACATATCCTGATCAAAAATGACTCCAAGATTTCTCACAGTATTGCTGGAGGTCAGGGTAATGCCATCCAGAGTAAGGATGTGGTTAGACACCATGTTTCTAAGATTTGTGGGGCCAAGTACAATAACTTTAGTTTTATCTGAATTTAAAAGCAGGAAATTAGAGGTCATCCATGTCTTTATGTCTGAAAGACATTCCTGCAGTTTAACTAATTGGTTAGTGTCCTCTGGCTTCATGGGTAGATAAAGCTGGGTATCATCTGCGTAACAATGAAAAGTTAAGCAATGCTTTCTAATAATACTGCCTAAGGGAAGCATGTATAAAGTGAATAAATTGGTCCTAGCACAGAACCTTGTGGAACTCCATAATTAACCTTAGTCCGTGAAGAAGACTCCCCATTTACATGAACAAATTGTAATCTAATAGATAAATATGATTCAAACCACTGCAGTACAGTGCTTTTAATACCTATGGCATGCTCTAATCTCTGTAATAAAATTTTATGGTCAACAGTATCAAAAGCTGCGCTGAGGTCTAACAGGACAAGCACAGAGATGCGTCCACTGTCTGAGGCCATAAGAAGATCATTTGTAACCTTCACTAATGCTGTACTATGATGAATTCTGAAACCTGACTGAAACTCTTCAAATAGACCATTCCTCTGCAGATGATCAGTTAGCTGTTTTACAACTACACTTTCAAGAATTTTTGAGAGAAAAGGAAGGTTGGAGATTGGCCTATAATTACCTAAAATAGCTGGGTCAAGTGATGACTTTTTAAGTAATGGTTTAATTACTGCCACCTTAAAAGCCTGTGGTACATAGCCAACTAATAAAGATAGATTGATCATATTTAAGATCAAAGCATTAATTAACGGTAGGGCTTCCTTGAGCAGCCTGGTAGGAATGGGGTCTAATAGACATGTTGATGGTTTGGAGGAAGTAACTAATGACAATAACTCAGACAGAACAATCGGAGAGAAAGAGTCCAACCAAATACCAGCAGACTGAAAGCAGTCGAACATAAAGATATGTCTTTGGGATGGTTATGAATAATTTTTTCTCTAGTAGTTAAAATTTTATTTGCAAAGAAAGTCATGAAGTCATTACTAGTTAAAGTTAAAGGAATACTCGGCTCAAAAGAGCTCTGACTCTTTGTCAGCCTGGCTACAGTGCTGAAAAGAAACCTGGGGTTGTTCTTATTTTCTTCAGTTAGTGATGAATAGTAAGATGTCCTAGCTTTACGGAGGGCTTTTGTTATAGAGCAACAGACACTTTTTCCAGGCTAAATGAAGATCTTCTAAATTAGTGAGACACCATTTCCTCTCCAGCTTATGGGTTATCTGCTTTAAGCTGCGAGTTTGTGGGTTATACCACGGAGTCAGGCACTTCTGATTTAAGGCTCTCTTTTTCAGAGGAGCTACGGCATCCAGAGTTGTGCTCAATGAGGATGTAAAGCTATTGACGAGATAATCTATCTCACTCACAGAGTTTAGGTAGCTACTCTGCACTGTGTTGGTATATGGCATTGAAGAACATAACAAAGAAGGAATCATATCCTTAAACCTAGTTACAGCGCTTTCAGAAAGACTTTTACTGTAATGAAACTTATTCCCCACTGCTGGGTAGTCCATTAATGTAAATGTAAATGTTATTAAGAAATGATCAGACAAAAAGGGGTTTTCAGGGAATACTGTTAAGTCCTCAATTTCTATGCCATATGTCAGAACAAGATCTAAAGTGTGGCTAAGGTGGTGGGTGGGCTCATTTACATTTTGAGCGAAGCCAGTTGAGTCTAATAATAGATTAAATGCAGTGTTGAGGCTGTCATTCTCAGCATCTATGTGGATGTTAAAATCACCCACTATAATTATCTGAGCTAAGCACTAAGTCAGACAAAAGGTCCGAAAAATCACAAAGAAACTCACAGTAACGACCAGGTGGACGATAGATAATAACAAATAAAACTGGTTTTTGAGACTTCCAATTTGGATGGACAAGACTAAGAGTCAAGCTTTCAAATGAATTAAAGCTCTGTCTGGGTCTTTGATTAATTAATAAGTTTGAGTGGAAGATTGCTGCTAATCCTCCCCCTCGGCCCGTGCTACGAGCATTCTGACAGTTAGTGTGACTCAGGGGTGTTGACTCATTTAAACTAACATATTCATCCTGCTGTAACCAGGTTTCTGTATGGCAGACTAAATCAATATGTTGATCAATTATTATATCATTTAGTAACAGGGACTTAGAAGAGAGAGACCTAATGTTTAATAGACCACATTTAACTGTTTTAGTCTGTGGTGCAGTTGAAGGTGCTATATTATTTTTTCTTTTTGAATTTTTATGCTTAAATAGATTTTTGCTGGTTATTGGTGGTCTGGGAGCAGGAACCGTCTCTACGGGGATGGGGTAATGAGGGGATGGCAGGGGGAGAGAAACTGCAGAGAGCTGTGTAAGACTACAACTCTGCTTCCTGGTCCCAACCCTGGATAGTCACGGTTTGGAGGGTTTAATAAAATTGGCCAGATTTCTAGAGAAGAGAGCTGCTCCATCCAAAGTGGGATGGATGCCGTCTCTTCTAACAAGACCAGGTTTTCCCCAGAAGCTTTGCCAATTATCTATGAAGCCCACCTCATTTTTTGGACACCACTCAGACAGCCAGCAATTCAAGGAGAACATGCGGCTAAACATGTCACTCCCGGTTCGATTGGGGAGGGGCCCAGAGAAAACTACAGAGTCCGACATTGTTTTTGCAAAGTTACACACCGATTCAATATTAATTTTAGTGACCTCCGATTGGTGTAACCGGTGTCATTACTGCCGACGTGAATTACAATCTTACCAAATTTACGCTTAGCCTTAGCCAGCAGTTTCAAATTTCTTTCAGTGTCGCCTGCTCTGGCCCCCAGAAGACATTTGACTATGGTTGCTGGTGTCACTAACTTCACATTTCTCAAAACAGAGTCGCCAATAACCAGAGTTTGATCCTCGGCGGGTGTGTCGCCGAGTGGGGAAAAATGGTTAGAAATGTGAACAGGTTGGTGGTGTACAGGGGGCTTCTGTTTAGGACTACGCTTCCTCCTCACAGTCACCCAGTCGGCCTGCTTTCCCGGCTGCTTTGGATCTGCTGGGGGACAGCTAATGGCGGCTAAGCTACCTTGGTCCGCACCAACTACAGGGGCCTGGCTAGCAGTAGGATTTTCCAAGGTGCGGAGCCGAGTCTCCAATTCGCCCAGCCTGGCCTCCAAAGCTACGAACAAGCTACACTTATTACAAGTACCGTTACTGCTAAAGGAGGCCGAGGAATAACTAAACATTTCACACCCAGCGCAGAAAAGTGCAGGAGAGACAGGAGAAGCCACCATGCTAAACCGGCTAAGAACTAATAGCTGCGCTAAGCTAGCGGATTCCTAAAAACACACAAAGTGAATAATGTGAAAATAATTTAGAGGTGATTCAGCAGAAAGAGTGCTTTAGTTAAGGCATGTGAAGATTACACTGTGAAATAAATCGTTATCTAGTTATCTAGATCAATCTAACTATGCAGATTAAACAGCTAACAGATACAGAAAAACACCGCTGTGCTCCGGAACAGGAAGTGATACAATACCGCAGTGAGCGCCAACCACCAGTAGAGTGCAGTCTGACAACACCGCAGACTGCATCACTGGCAAAGAGCATCTCACGGATGAGTACCTCCACAACCTTGGTCTTGGCGCAAAGTCAGGTGATGTTGAAGAGCTTGCCATCGGCCCTGGTATGAATGTACACTCCCTCGCTGCAATCCTTCAAGGAGTACTGGAGGAGCATGGAGAAGAAGATTCTGAAGAGCATCGGTGCAAGGACACAGCCCTGTTTCACCCCACTGCTAAATGGGAAGTCCTCTAATGTTGCACCATTGAAGCAGACTGTACTGTGCAGGTGCCCATGGAATGTAGAGACTACTGCAAGGAGTTTTGGGGGACAGCTGAGCTTCTGCAGGAGCCTGAATAGTCTGCTTCGACTAACCAAGTTGAAAGCATTGGTCAGGTCGATGAAGGCGATGTAGAGTGGCATTTGCTGCTCTTGACACTTCTTCTGTAGCTGGCGTACTGAAAAGATCACCTCTACAGTAGACCTCCCAGCTTGAAAGCTGCACTGTAAACACGTGAGACCAAGGTCTGTAGATGCGCTATGGCAACATGGCCGAAGGTCTTCCCAACAGTGCTGAGAAGGGAGATCCCTTGATGATTATTGCAGTCGCTCTGTCTCCTTTGTTCTTATACAAGGTGATGATGGTCACATCTTGCATGTCTTTTTCCCACTAGAGGCAGAAAAGATTGTGCAGGTCTTTTAGCAGCGCAGCGTTCTCACTCTTTAAGACTTCTGATGGGATGCCGTCACTCCCTGGGGCCTTCCCACTAGCAAGGCAGTCAATGGCTTTTCCAAGCTCTTCCATAACAGGCAGATCTGGGATGTCCTCGAGGGCTGTGGCTGGCACAATGTTCTGGGTTGTGTACAGCTCGAGATAGTACTCAACCCAGCTGCTTCCCTGGTCTGTGTTGACTTTGCCTCTCTTTGACTTGAGTGGGGCAGACTTGGAGGTGGATGGGCCTCTTGCCTTCTTGATGTCCTCATACATGTTTTTTGCATCCCCAGTGTCGCAGCTGTCTGTATACTGCTGCCGAGGTTCAGCCAGCATGAGTTGGCACAGTGGGGGGGGTTGCTGGGCTTTTCTCTTGGCAGCTTTGAGGGCTTCTAATGTGCTGGGACTGGGTACTGCCTTGTAGGCCAGCTACTACTACTACCACTACTACTACATTAAAAATGAAGTGGTAACAAGTTCAAAGAAAATAGAAGAGAATAGAAAAGTGTGACACCAACCTTTTTAGCAAACTTGCTGATGAAGATGCAGCACAAAAGTGTCTCTCTCATTTACTACTACTAAAATGTGCAATAGCCTGTAACATTCACAGTATGTTAAAGTATATGTGTGCCACGTTCAGCTCAATTTGGAGTTGCAGTTTGAACCCGGAGAGGGACACACACACACACACACACACACAATACACACACACAACACACACACACACACACACACACAACACACACACACACACGCACAACACACACACACACACACACACAAAACACACACACACACATACACACACACAACACACACACACACGCACGCACACACACACACACATACACACACACGCACACACACACACACACACAAAACACGCACACACACACACACACACACAAAACACGCACACACACGCACACACACACACACCACGCACACCCACACACACACACACACACACATACACACACACCACACACACACAACACCACACAACAACACACACACACACAGACACGCAACACACCCACCATAACACACACGCACACACACACACCACACACAAACCGCACACACACACACACACACCACAAAAACCACGCACACCACACGCACACACACAACACATACACACGCACACACACACCACACACCACCCACACCATACACACACACACACACAACAAAACCAGCACACACACACACACACACACACACACGCACAACACACACACACACACACACACATACACACACACGCACACACACACCACACACATACACAACACACACACGCACACACACACACCACACCACACACAAACCCACACACACACACACACACACACACACGCACACACACACACACAATACACACACACACACACGCACACACACAACACATACATACACACACACACACAACACACACACACACGCACAGACACAACACATACATACACACACACACACAACACACATCACCTCTGGCCACTACAGAGAATTATGGGTGAACAGATGATGAGGTTTCTGGTGTCCTGGCCTGTGTCGTCTCTGCTGCACATGGACAGAAGCTGATTGGTTAAATTAATGCTGCTGTCTGGTGACAGTTTGAACAAAATGACACAGCAGATGGAAGGCCTGAATGTAAGACTTTGTGAGTTCTGTTGACTTCTCGCTGACATCAGAATTAATGTCGTGGTGACTGCTGTCATGAAGCTGTGACATATTAGCGCTGCGTCACACTTAGAACGAATGAGCATGAGCCGAATCAGTCAGAATGGGAAAAAAAAAGCCAAATGTCAAGGTGCAATCAGGAGAGACAGACATTTGGACAGCTGTGTACGAATGCCGTATGACCACTTAGAGAGTGGGCGGATCCTGCCACGACTGTCATGCACAACTGTGTGTATGCACACGACTGCAGGTCAGATGTTGTTGGACCACAGCACAACTACGTTCTGTTCCAGCTGCTTTTAAACATGCTGTGGTTCGACCTCTTCTAAAAAAAACCTCATCTGGACTTGTCAGTTTTATCCAGTTTTAGACCTGTGTCTCATCTGCCATTTCTGTCTAAGGTTTTAGAAAAAGGTTGTGTTTATACAGTTACAGTCACATCCTTGAAAAATTCCAGTCTGGGTTTAGACACAGCACTGAGTCAGCACTTTTAAAAGGTCATAATGATATTACTCTGTCGGTGGATGCAGGGAATCCTGCTGTGCTCGTTCTGTTGGACCTCACAGCAGCCTTTGATACTGTGGATCACACAGTACTTGTTTCCCGGTTAGAACATTTTATTGGCATTCAGGGTACTGCACTTAAGTGGTTTAGATCATATTTGGCTGAAAGGAGCTTTTCTGTCATGATTGGGGACCTCTCCTCATCAACTGCTCCTCTGTCTTGTGGAGTGCCGCAGGGTTCTGTTCTTGGGCCATTGGGGTCAATTATAACCCAGCACAATCTGTCCTTTCATTGTTATGCAGATGATCTGCAAATCTATCTGCCTGTGAGGACTAATGGGAGTGATGCTTTGTCATCATTATTTAATTGTATTCGTGATGTAAAGCAGTGGCTGTCCCAAAACTTCCTTTACCTGAATGATGGTAAAACTGAGATCATGGTGTTTGAGCGCTCTGGCATACCAAATGTGGTAACACCAAATTTTGGTGCTTTGGCTAACTATGTAAAACCAGCTGTCAAGAATTTGTTTGTGATATTTGACAGCTGTTTGAGATTTGATCAACAGATAAACTCTTTTGTCAAAGCTAGTTTTTTCAAGCTTCGTCTTTTGGCTAAAGTAAAGCACTTCCTCAGTAGACGTGATCTTCAGAGGGCGATTCATGCTTTCATCAGCTCCAGACTTGTTTATTGTAATGCACTTTAATCAGTCATCTCTTGCACATCTCCAATAGGTACAGAATGCTGCTGCTCATCTTTTAACAAACACTTTTTGACTGGAGCATATTCCGCCCGTCCTGTACTCACTCCACTTAGTCCATGAGCCAGTCATGAATTTTGAGTCAGTCATGAATTTTGACCTAATTTACTGAAACTGGAGCAACGTTAATATTTGACCCCTGTACAAACTGAAATTGACCTTTGTCACCATTTTTGCTGTTTTGGCCCTATAACTCCAGAACATTTAATAACAGATTGTCCAAACTATACCTTTTTGGAATCATTATGATCAGACACATAATGTGATGCAGTTTTCAACATGATTGGAGCATTTTGACCTCTGTGTAATTCTTCATTGACCCCTACCTGGGTACTGCTACCACCCTGGGATGGCTGTCATACATTTTTGTGTAGGTCACGATATACTGAGGCTGGATTCTAAGTGTCATTTTTTTTTCCCCTTAAGTGGTACCAAAAACCTGCTTGGCCCATGGACTAACTGGCTTCCTGTTCATTTTAGAATAGATTTTAAAATTTTAATGTTTGTTTTTAAAGCTATTTATGGCTTTACACCTCCCTACAGCTTTACTTAGATGTTCTGAGGTCAAGATACAAATGCTGGGGTGATCGTGTTTTGGTGGTAGCCGGCCCCAGACTGTGGAACGAGCTACCTCTTGAGTTACGTACTATTCCTGACTACTTTTTAAATCTAAGTAAAAGTTCATTTAAACTGGCTTTTAACACCTCGTGGGGAGGTGACATGTTCTGTTTTTGTTACGTGCTGCTTTAAAATTTGATTGTATATGTGCTTTATTTTTGTGAATTTGTGTTTTTAATGTTAAGCACTTTGGACACCAGTTGGTACTGTAAAGCGCTCTATAAATAAATGTTGATTGCTTGATTGATTACGTAGAACGCTGTTAGAATGTACTATGACTATAAATAATGAACACGGAGTGCTGGACAAATGAGGTTTGATTCCTGCTTGATGCCTAAAAGTCTGGACGGCAAACACGGGGAGAGGAGGGTGTGAGCCAGTGCTTTGCCCTTTTCACAAGACCTGCTTGTGCTGGATGTTAAAATACATCTCACGTATGGACTGGAAACATCATTTGTGTTAAAGATGTTAATTGCTGCCCCCACTCCCCCCCTCACCCACACACACACACACACACACACACACTGTCTCACTCCCTCCCTCCCTCCGCTGCGTGTGCTGACCAGTCAACAGGACTCTGTGCCCCACACATGACCTGCACTGTGCCATCAAATGTCATGACCTGCACTGTGCCATCAAATGTCATGACCTGCACCGCAGCAGCAGGGTGACTGATGATTCCAGGCTCACGGTGGAGCTGTGTGTCCCGCTGTCCAGGTGGATAGGGTGCACTGCACTGCAGGACAGCACGTGATATGGGATGTAGATTTTGTGGTCAATGTGGTATTTGTCATTCCCAGTTGGCTGATCACAGGATGACACAGGTTTGATGACATTGCACAGCCTGGCTGGAGTTCGCCCTGAGCCGTGAGACACAGCAGGAGGAATTCCAAAGGTAAGTTTTTATTTTTATTTAAGTTCTCATGGCTTGCCAACACAGGTGCATCGCCTTTGCTTGTACAGAGGTAGACGGTGTACATGTTAGGATATGTGTTTCACAGCTACCGCTTTAGGTGGAGTGACGATAAATCTGTCACATATTGCATATTCCAGCTGTAGCAGCCGTTCAGATGTGTGCATGGTGCCCCGCGGCTCTGAGACACATGGACTCACAGTGACACACTGTGTTTTCACTATGATTCCACAATGTTCACATCTACCTCACAAAATTAATATGTGCCACGGACTTTGCACATTACAGTATTTCCTTTGTGCACCCCAAATGGGATGCACGGGGGGGCGTGCAGTCCGGACGTGCCCAACCTTGGCAAATTTCCTTTGAACACGATCAGACTGTGTTTGAGGATATTTAGAACACAGTCAGATTGCCGTTGGAGTCCACCGTGACCGCTGCACAATATTTTTCCACCTCAGCTGTTTTGAACATGAGCTAAATGTTCAGGCTGGTGACACAAATTTGCCCGACTGTTTGGAATGCACGCAGAATGCTGATGGAGGGTTTTGACTGTGACTTGACTTTTCTCAAATGGAAAAAAATGGCCTTTTCCCAAATGACCTCTGGTGTGATGGGGGTGTGAATGTACTGTTCAAAACAGAATCAATCTTAAAAAGAAGAAATGCAGACGTAGTGCAGCAGATAACAGAATATTTGCAGAGGAATTGTTCAAATCCGGTTACAAGCACCAAAATTTGACTGTGTATACGTTTTGGTATATATTTTAGACAAATAATGTTAGCCATTTGAATTTTCAATCGAGGGCCAATTAGGGGTCAATGAAGAATTGCACAGGGGTCAAAATTAAAAAATGTTCCAATCATATTGAAAGCTATACCACATTATGTGTCTGATTATAACTATTCCAAAAAGGTATAGTTTGGACTATCTATGACTGAATGTTATGGAGTTATGGGGTAAAAACAGCGAGAATGGTGACAAAGGTCAACTGCAGTTTGTACAGGGGTCAAAAGTTAAAGTTGCTCCAATTATTGTAAAACATGATGCAAATTATTGGTTGAGTTAATAGGGTTTCAAAAAGGAATAGTTTGCACCATGTGTCATGCTTAGTTATCATGTTACGGGGTAACATATGTCACATGCCATAGAATCCAATGGACGTCGACATTGTTTGACCTTTACCTTACAGACCAAGCATTCAACACAGTCAAAACTATTCAATTTGTTAATCCTATTGATGCGACCAATAATTTGCACCACTTTTTTACCAAAATTGGAGCAACTTTAACTTTTGACCCCTGTACAAACTAAAATTGACCTTTGTCACCATTCTTGCTGTTTTTACCCCATAACTCCAGAACATTCAGTCATAGATAGTCGAAACTATACCTTTTGGAATCTTCATGATCAGACAAATAATGTGGTGTAGTTTTCAACATGATTGGAGCATTTTTAAATTTTGACCCTGTGTAATTCTTCAATTGACCCCTATCTGGCCGCCTACTGAAAATTTAGGTGGCTAATGTGCTTTTACTAAAGCGTAAAGTCTAAGGTGTATGTGTGGCAACTTTGGTGCTTGTTTCCAGAAATGAACAATTGTTACAGTTATCTGCTCCACTAAAGTCAGCTGACTAAGACCAAAGAGCCCTGAAGACAACACAGTGGATGATGGCAGAGCGAGCTCCTTTGTTTTGATTCAGGTTCCTGAGTGTTGAGGACCCCGGCAGCTTGAGAAGCCCAGGGGAGGGCCACAGTTCACCTGCTGGAGCAGAAAGGTCACACTGATTGGTAGATGTCACTACAAGTATGTCTAGTGCTGCTGTCATTGATTTAACAAAGATCACAGCATCATCCATGAGGTCTGACAGCACTGGTCCTTGAAGTCCGGTGTGTCTACTGAGACATAAAGCTGAATTCAAATCAGCATCTGTCATCAGATCAGAGTGGATGGTTGTAACAGTTTGCTGCTCGTCCAGTGGACAGTGAGCACTGTGAGGCCGTGCCTCAGCTCCTGGACACCAGTGTTCACGTGCAAAGTGCTACATCTGTGGCACTGCAGGAGTTGTTAGCAGTCATCCACTGCTCAGGAAGACATCCTTGACCTCCAAACACGATCTTCTCCCTGTCTGTGTATTTTCCATCTCTCCCATCAGTCTGTAAACACAAATCCAGCTTCCTTCAGCCTTAATTCTCCATCCCTGTTTATGTTCTGATGAGAGACAATCTGATCTGCATCATGAGTCCCAGCGTCACACACATACACAAGCCCACCGAGCGCGCGCGTGTGTATGTGCACGTGACTTGCTCTGGACAAAAGAGTGTGTCATTATGAGCAAATAGAGCTTCTGCAAACAAACATTTCCCCTGTGCACGCACACACACACACACACACACACACACACACACACACACACACACACACACAAGCTTCACTCTCAGGAGTGACTGCCATATGTTTCAACAATTGAGGAAACATCTGGCCAGAAGCTGAGGGTTCTGGAGTGGGAGTGGGCCTATTGCTGCAAGAAGAAACAGCCATGAGCTACAACACACGGCACGGCACGGCGGAGCCACACAGCAGAACTAACAGGAGCTTTTTATGGACATCATCCTCTTTACTCTGTGCAAATTACACATCCTTTTCTGTTCAGATGTGAAAAAACATCCAATTAGAGTCAAACTGCCACTTCTGCACACTTTCTTGAAGATAATGAACCTAACTTGAACCTGAATACTGCGGTTCCCACCAGCCTCGTCCTTTATGTTCCCCTGCTCCGGTCACAAGGCAAGCAGACAAAGGTTTTCTTCACAAGAAGAAATTTCAGCTGCACAAAGCACATGGGTGACCTGGGCTGAGACAGTCTGTTTCTGTGTTCTTCTCTCTTCCACCGTAACGCTGTGCACCCGGTGGTGCATCAGAAACAAAAAGTTGCACTCTGCTTCTTCAGTCACATCCACAGAGGCCTGCGAGTTCTTCAGCATTTTCATGGGTGTCTTGGTAATTTCAATTCACTTCTTTATTCACAGAGCAAAGGAAGGAGCAAAGCGACAACATGCAACCACAAAGAGGGCTGGGCGATATATCGATTTTATCGATTAATTCAAGTTTTTTGTTGCGGACAATTTTAAATATAAAAAAATTCAAGTTTTTTTTCGCTTCTTGCAGCGGAGCACCTTTTTGCCCCCAGGACCTTCTGTAGCTCGTCCCTCCCCGTCCCGTTTCCTTCACACTATAACAAACATGGCTCCTGCTAAGGAAGAGCAAGTTTCTTCAGTGGTTTGGGATTGCTACGACAGGCATGGAACGAGCGAACGAGTGAATCCAGCCAGTCTGTTTGTGCTGAACGGACTGCTGCCTGCTCGCCCCTCCATCACCGGCAGAGAGCCGAGCAGAGTCACGGCGCCGCAGCTCAGAGTCTCTCAGTGAAAGAACAAAAACTCAGTCAAACTCTTCCAATAAAAAGAGCTCCTTCTGCCTGCATAGCTAGTGACACATGAAGGCTTTATTTTACAGATGAAAGCCTTCATGTTCCAAAGTTTGCATAAATAAGATAGAAAGACGGTGTGAGAGTGACAAGTCTCTAGTTCCCTCACAGAGAGAGAGAGGAGGAAAAAGGGTGAACAACAGACACTCCACGCTGTAAAAAAAAAAGCTGGGAAGCAATTTTAATCAAGATCATCTTCAGCACACAGCCTCAGTGAAACAGTAAAGTGTGAAAAACTGATTCAGAAATATTTTTCATCCAGGCTTTCATCTTTAAAAGAGCAAATTTACTACTTTAATTCTTACAAAGTGTTTTTTTTTGTTTTCTTTTTATTATTGTTGTTTATGCACCAATGACACCAGATCAAACTGTATGTGAGAGCTTACTTTGCCATAAATTTGATTCTGATATGACAATCAAATCAGTCCAGGTTTAGTTCTTGTTCAAACAAGACAAGTAGAGGTTATATTGTTTTTTTAAAAAAGTCTGCAATCCCACTCAGAAATGTTAAAAAGAAAAAAACTAAACTGTCAACATGACAGAAACAGAACAAATCCCAAACTGAATCGACCAGAACAAATCTCAAACAATCTAACACAATGAATCCCAAACTAAAGCTAACAGAATGAATCCCAAACTGAATGTAACAGAACGAATCCCAATCTGAATGTAACAGAACGAATCCCAATCTGAATCTAACAGAATGAATCACAAACAGAATCTAACAGAATGAATCCCAAACTGAATGTAACAGAACGAATCCCAATCTGAATGTAACAGAACGAATCCCAATCTGAATCTAACAGAATGAATCACAATCTGAATCTAACAGAATGAATCACAAACAGAATCTAACAGAATTAATCCCAAACTGAATGTAACAGAACGAATCCCAATCTGAATGTAACAGAACGAATCCCAATCTGAATCTAACAGAATGAATCACAAACAGAATCTAACAGAATGAATCCCAAACTGAATCTAACAGAACTAATACCAATTTGAATATAATAGAACGAATCCCAAACTGAATGTAACCAAACAAATCAATCAATCAATCAATTTTTTTATATAGCGCCAAATCACAACAAACAGTTGCCCCAACGCACTTTATATTGTAAGGCAAGGCCATACAATAATTATGTAAAACCCCAACGGTCAAAACGACCCCCTGTGAGCAAGCACTTGGCTACAGTGGGAAGGAAAAACTCCCTTTTAACAGGAAGAAACCTCCAGCAGAACCAGGCTCAGGGAGGGGCAGTCTTCTGCTGGGACTGGTTGGGGCTGAGGGAGAGAACCAGGAAAAAGACATGCTGTGGAGGGGAGCAGAGATCGATCACTAATGATTAAATGCAGAGTGGTGCATACAGAGCAAAAAGAGAAAGAAACAGTGCATCATGGGAACCCCCCAGCAGTCTAAGTCTATAGCAGCATAACTAAGGGATAGTTCAGGGTCACCTGATCCAGCCCTAACTATAAGCTTTAGCAAAAAGGAAAGTTTTAAGCCTAATCTTAAAAGTAGAGAGGGTGTCTGTCTCCCTGATCTGAATTGGGAGCTGGTTCCACAGGAGAGGAGCCTGAAAGCTGAAGGCTCTGCCTCCCATTCTACTCTTACAAACCCTAGGAGCTACAAGTAAGCCTACAGTCTGAGAGCGAAGCGCTCTATTGGGGTGATATGGTACTACGAGGTCCCTAAGATAAGATGGGACCTGATTATTCAAAACCTTATAAGTAAGAAGAAGAATTTTAAATTCTATTCTAGAATTAACAGGAAGCCAATGAAGAGAGGCCAATATGGGTGAGATATGCTCTCTCCTTCTAGTCCCCGTCAGTACTCTAGCTGCAGCATTTTGAATTAACTGAAGGCTTTTTAGGGAACTTTTATGACAACCTGATAATAATGAATTACAATAGTCCAGCCTAGAGGAAATAAATGCATGAATTAGTTTTTCAGCATCACTCTGAGACAAGACCTTTCTGATTTTAGAGATATTGCGTAAATGCAAAAAAGCAGTCCTACATATTTGTTTAATATGCGCTTTGAATGACATATCCTGATCAAAAATGACTCCAAGATTTCTCACAGTATTACTAGAGGTCAGGGTAATGCCATCCAGAGTAAGGATCTGGTTAGACACCATGTTTCTAAGATTTGTGGGGCCAAGTACAATAACTTCAGTTTTATCTGAGTTTAAAAGCAGGAAAACAAATCCCAATCTGAATCTAACAGAACAAGCCCTAATCTGAATCTAACAGAACAAATCCAATCTGCACCTAACAGAACGAATCCCAAACTGAATCTAACAGAACGAATCCCAATCTGAATCTAACAGAACAAATCCCACTCTGAATCTAACAGAACAAATCCCAATGTGAATCTGACAGAACGAATCCCAATCTGAATGTAATCGAATGAATCCCAAACTGAATCTAACAGAACGAATCCCAATCTGAATCTAACAGAATGAATCCCAATCTAAATGTAACCGAATGAATAGCAAACTGAATCTAACAGAAATAATCCCAATCTAAATCTACCAGAGAAAATCCCAATCTGAATGTAACCGAACGAATCCCAATCTGAATCTAACAGAACAAATCCAATCTGAATCTAATAGAATGAATCCCAAACTGAATCTAACAGAATGATTCCCAAACTGAATCTGAAAGAATGAATCCCAATGTGAATCTAACAGAAATCGCAATCTGAATGTAACCAAACAAATCCCAATCTGAATCTAACAGAACAAATCCCAATCTGAATCTAATAGAAGGAATCGCAAACTGAATCTAACAGAATGAATCCCAATCTGAATCTAACACAACAAATCCCAACCTGAATCTAACAGAAAGAATCCAAAACTGTATCTAACAGAATGAATCCCAATCTGAATGTAACCGAAATAATCCCAATCTGAATCTAACAGAAAGAATCCCAAACTGAATCTAACAGAATGAATCCCACTCTGAATCTAACAGAACAAATCGCAATGTGAATCTGACAGAACAAATCCCAATCTGAATGTAATCAAACGAATCCCAAACTGATTCTAATAGAACGAATCCCAATCTGAATCTAATAGAATGAATCCCAATCTAAATGTAATCGAATGAATACCAAACTGAATCTAACAGAAATAATCCCAATCTGAATATAAGAGAATGAATCCCAAACTGAATCTAAAAGAACGAATCCCAATCTAAATCTAACAGAATGAATCCCAATCTGAATGTAACCGAATGAATCCCAGTCTGAATCTAACAGAAGTAATCCCAATCTGAATCTGACAGAACGAAACCCAATCTGAATCTAACAAAACAAATCCCAAATTGAATCTAACATAAGTAATCCCAATCTGAATCTAACAGAACAAATCCCAAAATGAATCTAACAGAACAAATCCCAATCTGAATCTAATAGAAGGAATCCCAAACTGAATCTAACAGAATGAATCCCAATCTGAATCTAACACAAAGAATCCCAACCTGAATCTAACAGAACAAATCCAAAACTGTATCTAACAGAACGAATCCCAATCTGAATGTAACCGAAAGAATCCCAGTCTGAATCTAACAGAACAAATCCAATCTGAATCTAATAGAATGAATCCAAAACTGAATCTAACAGAATGAATCCCAATCTGAATCTAACAGAATGATTCCCAATATGAATCTAACAGAATGAATCCCAATCTGATTCTAACAGAACGAATCCCAATCTGAATCTAACAGAATGAATCCCAATCTAAATGTAACCGAATGAATACCAAACTGAATATAACAGAAATAATACCAATCTGAATATAACAGAATGAATCCCAAACTGAATCTAAAAGAACGAATCCAAATCTAAATCTAACAGAATGAATCCCAATCTGAATGTAACCAAACGAATCCCAATCTGAATCTAACAGAACAAATCCAATCTGAATCTAATAGAATGAATCCAAAACTGTATCTAACAGAACGAATCCCAATCTGAATGTAACCGAAAGAATCCCAGTCTGAATCTAACAGAACGAATCCCAAACTGAATCTAACAGAATGAATCCCACTCTGAATCTAACAGAACAAATAGCAATGTGAATCTGACAGAATGAATTCCAATCTGAATGTAATCGAATGAATCCCAAACTGAATCTAACAGAACGAATCCCAATCTGAATCTAACAGAATGAATCCCAATCTGAATCTAACAGAATGAATCACAAACAGAATCTAACAGAATGAATCCCAAACTGAATGTAACAGAACGAATCCCAATCTGAATGTAACAGAACGAATCCCAATCTGAATGTAACAGAACGAATCCCAATCTGAATCTAACAGAATGAATCACAAACAGAATCTAACAGAATGAATCCCAAACTGAATGTAACAGAACGAATCCCAATCTGAATGTAACAGAACGAATCCCAATCTGAATCTAACAGAATGAATCACAAACAGAATCTAACAGAATGAATCCCAAACTGAATCTAACAGAACTAATACCAATTTGAATATAATAGAACGAATCCCAAACTGAATGTAACCAAACAAATCAATCAATCAATCAATTTTTTTATATAGCGCCAAATCACAACAAACAGTTGCCCCAACGCGCTTTATATTGTAAGGCAAGGCCATACAATAATTATGTAAAACCCCAACGGTCAAAACGACCCCCTGTGAGCAAGCACTTGGCTACAGTGGGAAGGAAAAACTCCCTTTTAACAGGAAGAAACCTCCAGCAGAACCAGGCTCAGGGAGGGGCAGTCTTCTGCTGGGACTGGTTGGGGCTGAGGGAGAGAACCAGGAAAAAGACATGCTGTGGAGGGGAGCAGAGATCGATCACTAATGATTAAATGCAGAGTGGTGCATACAGAGCAAAAAGAGAAAGAAACAGTGCATCATGGGAACCCCCCAGCAGTCTAAGTCTATAGCAGCATAACTAAGGGATAGTTCAGGGTCACCTGATCCAGCCCTAACTATAAGCTTTAGCAAAAAGGAAAGTTTTAAGCCTAATCTTAAAAGTAGAGAGGGTGTCTGTCTCCCTGATCTGAATTGGGAGCTGGTTCCACAGGAGAGGAGCCTGAAAGCTGAAGGCTCTGCCTCCCATTCTACTCTTACAAACCCTAGGAGCTACAAGTAAGCCTACAGTCTGAGAGCGAAGCGCTCTATTGGGGTGATATGGTACTACGAGGTCCCTAAGATAAGATGGGACCTGATTATTCAAAACCTTATAAGTAAGAAGAAGAATTTTAAATTCTATTCTAGAATTAACAGGAAGCCAATGAAGAGAGGCCAATATGGGTGAGATATGCTCTCTCCTTCTAGTCCCCGTCAGTACTCTAGCTGCAGCATTTTGAATTAACTGAAGGCTTTTTAGGGAACTTTTATGACAACCTGATAATAATGAATTACAATAGTCCAGCCTAGAGGAAATAAATGCATGAATTAGTTTTTCAGCATCACTCTGAGACAAGACCTTTCTGATTTTAGAGATATTGCGTAAATGCAAAAAAGCAGTCCTACATATTTGTTTAATATGCGCTTTGAATGACATATCCTGATCAAAAATGACTCCAAGATTTCTCACAGTATTACTAGAGGTCAGGGTAATGCCATCCAGAGTAAGGATCTGGTTAGACACCATGTTTCTAAGATTTGTGGGGCCAAGTACAATAACTTCAGTTTTATCTGAGTTTAAAAGCAGGAAAACAAATCCCAATCGGAATCTAACAGAACAAGCCCTAATCTGAATCTAACAGAACAAATCCAATCTGCACCTAACAGAACGAATCCCAAACTGAATCTAACAGAACGAATCCCAATCTGAATCTAACAGAACAAATCCCACTCTGAATCTAACAGAACAAATCCCAATGTGAATCTGACAGAACGAATCCCAATCTGAATGTAATCGAATGAATCCCAAACTGAATCTAACAGAACGAATCCCAATCTGAATCTAACAGAATGAATCCCAATCTAAATGTAACCGAATGAATAGCAAACTGAATCTAACAGAAATAATCCCAATCTAAATCTACCAGAGAAAATCCCAATCTGAATGTAACCGAACGAATCCCAATCTGAATCTAACAGAACAAATCCAATCTGAATCTAATAGAATGAATCCCAAACTGAATCTAACAGAATGATTCCCAATCAAAATCTAACAGAATGAATCCCAATCTGAATCTAACAGAACGAATCCCAATCTGAATGTAACCGAACAAATCCCAATCTGAATCTAATAGAATGAATCGCAAACTGAATCTACGAGAATGAATCCCAATCTGAATCTAAGAGAATGAATCCCAAACTGAATCAGTGAGAATGAATCCCAATCTGAATCTAATACAATGAATCCCAAACTGAACCTAAGAGAACGAATCCCAAACTGAATCTGAAAGAATGAATCCCAATCTGAATCTAACAGAAATCGCAATCTGAATGTAACCAAACAAATCCCAATCTGAATCTAACAGAACAAATCCCAATCTGAATCTAATAGAAGGAATCGCAAACTGAATCTAACAGAATGAATCCCAATCTGAATCTAACACAACAAATCCCAACCTGAATCTAACAGAAAGAATCCAAAACTGTATCTAACAGAATGAATCCCAATCTGAATGTAACCGAAATAATCCCAATCTGAATCTAACAGAAAGAATCCCAAACTGAATCTAACAGAATGAATCCCACTCTGAATCTAACAGAACGAATCCCAATCTGAATCTAATAGAATGAATCCCAATCTAAATGTAATCGAATGAATACCAAACTGAATCTAACAGAAATAATCCCAATCTGAATATAAGAGAATGAATCCCAAACTGAATCTAAAAGAACGAATCCCAATCTAAATCTAACAGAATGAATCCCAATCTGAATGTAACCGAATGAATCCCAGTCTGAATCTAACAGAAGTAATCCCAATCTGAATCTGACAGAACGAAACCCAATCTGAATCTAACAAAACAAATCCCAAATTGAATCTAACATAAGTAATCCCAATCTGAATCTAACAGAACAAATCCCAAAATGAATCTAACAGAACAAATCCCAATCTGAATCTAATAGAAGGAATCCCAAACTGAATCTAACAGAATGAATCCCAATCTGAATCTAACACAAAGAATCCCAACCTGAATCTAACAGAACAAATCCAAAACTGTATCTAACAGAACGAATCCCAATCTGAATGTAACCGAAAGAATCCCAGTCTGAATCTAACAGAACAAATCCAATCTGAATCTAATAGAATGAATCCAAAACTGAATCTAACAGAATGAATCCCAATCTGAATCTAACAGAATGATTCCCAATATGAATCTAACAGAATGAATCCCAATCTGATTCTAACAGAACGAATCCCAATCTGAATCTGACAGAACGAATCCCAATCTGAATGTAATCGAATGAATCCCAAACTGAATCTAACAGAACGAATCCCAATCTGAATCTAACAGAATGAATCCCAATCTAAATGTAACCGAATGAATAGCAAACTGAATCTAAAAGAACGAATCCAATCTAAATCTAACAGAATGAATCCCAATCTGAATGTAACCAAACGAATCCCAATCTGAATCTAACAGAACAAATCCAATCTGAATCTAATAGAATGAATCCAAAACTGAATCTAACAGAATGAATCCCAATCTGAATCTAAAAGAACGAATCCCAATCTGAATCTAACAGAATGAATCCCAATCTGAATGTAACCGAATGAATCCCAGTCTGAATCTAACAGAAGTAATCCCAATCTGAATCTGACAGAACGAAACCCAATCTGAATCTAACAAAACAAATCCCAAATTGAATCTAACATAAGTAATCCCAATCTGAATCTAACAGAACAAATCCCAAAATGAATCTAACAGAACAAATCCCAATCTGAATCTAGTAGAAGGAATCCCAAACTGAATCTAACAGAATGAATCCCAATCTGAATCTAACACAACGAATCCCAACCTGAATCTAACAGAACGAATCCGAAACTGTATCTAACAGAACGAATCCCAATCTGAATCTAACAGAATGAATCCCAATCTGAATCTAACACAACAAATCCCAACCTGAATCTAACAGAAAGAATCCAAAACTGT
>NW_022986565.1:0-28056 GCF_902500255.1 Thalassophryne amazonica
AGAGACAGAGAGAGAGAGAGAGGGAGGGAGAGAGAGACAGAGAGAGAGAAAGAGACAGAGAGACAGAGAGAGAGAGGGACAGAGAGAGACAGAGAGAGATAGAGAGAGGGAGAGAGAGACAGAGAGAGGGAGATAGAGACAGAGAGAGACACAGAGAGAGAGAAAGAGAGAGAGAGACAGAGAGAGACAGAGAGAGGGAGAGACAGAGAGAGGGAGAGAGAGACAGAGAGAGAGAAAGAGAGAGGGACAGAGAGAGAGAGAGAGAGGGAGACAGAGAGAGGGACAGAGAGAGAGACAGAGAGAGAGACAGGCTAATTTTTGATCTACAACCCCTGGCAAAAATTATGGAATCACCGGCCTCAGAGGATGTTCATTCAGTTGTTTAATTTTGTAGAAAAAAAGCAGATCACAGACATGATACAAAACTAAAGTCATTTCAAATGGCAACTTTCTGGCTTTAAGAAACACTATAAGAAATCAAGAAAAAAAGATTGTGGCAGTCAGTAACGGTTACTTTTTTAGACCAAGCAGAGGAAAAATATATGGAATCACTCAATTCTGAGGATAAAATTATGGAATCACCCTGTAAATTTTCATCCCCAAAATTAACACCTGCATCAAATCAGATCTACTCGTTGACATTGACCCTATGTGTCTTTTTGCAAGGAATGTTTTCACAGTTTTTGCTCTATGGCAAGATGCATTATCATCTTGAAAAATGATTTCATCATCCCCAAACATCCTTTCAATTGTCCAAAATATCAACATAAACTTGTGCATTTAGTGATGATGTAATGACAGCCATCTCCCCAGTGCCTTTACCTGACATGCAGCCCCATATCATCAATGACTGTGGAAATTAACATGTTCTCTTCAGGCAGTCATCTTTATAAATCTCATTGGAACGGCACCAAACAAAAGTTCCAGCATCATCACCTTGCCCAATGCAGATTTGAGATTCATCGCTGAATATGACTTTCATCCAGTCATCCACAGTCCACGATTGCTTTTCCTTAGCCCATTGTAACCTTGTTTTTTTCTGTTTAGGTGTTAATGATGCCTTTCGTTTAGCTTTTCTGTATGTAAATCCCATTTCCTTTAGGCGGTTTCTTACAGTTCGGTCACAGACGTTGACTCCAGTTTCCTCCCATTCGTTCCTCATTTGTTTTGTTGTACATTTTTCGATTTTTGAGACATATTGCTTTAAGTTTTCTGTCTTGATGCTTTGATGTCTTCCTTGGTCTACCAGTATGTTTGCCTTTAACAACCTTCCCATGTTGTTTGTATTTGGTCCAGAGTTTAGACAGCTGACTGTGAACAACCAACATCTTTTGCAACATTGCGTGATGATTTACTCTCTTTTAAGAGTTTGATAATCCTCTCCTTTGTTTCAATTGACATCTCTCGTTTTGGAGCCATGATTCATGTCAGTCCACTTGGTGCAACAGCTCTCCAAGGTGTGATCACTCCTTTTTAGATGCAGACTAACGAGCAGATCTGATTTGATGCAGGTGTTAGTTTTGGGGATGAAAATTTACAGGGTGATTCCATAATTCATTCCTCAGAATTGAGTGATTCCATTTTTTTTTCCTCTGCTTGGTCTAAAAAAGTAACTGTTACTGACTGCCACAATCTTTTTTTCTTGATTTCTTATAGTGTTTCTTAAAGCCAGAAAGTTGCCATTTGAAATGACTTTAGTTTTGTGTCATGTCTGTGATCTGCTTTTTTTGTACAAAATTAAACAACTGAATGAACATCCTCCGAGGCCGGTGATTCCATAATTTTTGCCAGGGGTTGTACATGTATTGTGCATGTGTACAAATTATAGCCAGCCATTTGTCCCCCATATGATCCGTGACGTTTTCCTTGGACCCAGCCACAAACAAACTGCAGAGATTACGTTAGAATTTTTGGCCGCTGAGATCTGGTAAACACCTTGACGCAGCAAAGCTACCTCACACAAGTGCCAAAGTGCGAACTGGGCCATGGAAAAAAAAACCTGAAAGTAGGCCAAAGCAGGGCTGTGAAATGAAAATTGTGAAATCTCAGTAAAATTTGCTGGGGGGGGGGGGGGGGGGGTACAGCTCCCTCGGAGACAGGGTCTAGGGCCCTGTGGGGCCCCAGAATTAAATTTTTATCTAATGATACTTTTTCAGCATCTGGTGGAAGAACAAATCTCAAAATTAGTGGATATTTAAATGATCCTATATTCAACCTTTTATTTGACCTGTCAATGATGATGTTGAAATAACAGAATATGACGTGGAAGTAGGACCTGGAATGATTTTCCTTTTAACTGTAAGCCATCCATCCATCCATCCATCCATTTTCTTCCGCTTTATCCGCAGTCGGGTCGCCGGGGCAGCAGCTCAAGCAAAGCCGCCCAGACCTCCCGATCCACACACACACCTCCCCCAGCTCCTCCGGGGGAACCCCAAGGCATTCCCAACCCAGCCGAGAGATGTAGTCCCTCCAGCGTGTCCTGGGTCTTCCCCGGGGCCTCCTCCCAATGGGACGTGCCCGGAACACCTCTCCAGTGAGGCGTCCAGGGGGCATACGGAAAAGATGCGCGAGCCACCTCAACTGGCTCCTTTCAACGTGGAGGAGCAGCGGCTCGACTCCAAGCTCCTCCCGAGTGACTGAGCTCCTCACCCTATCTCTAAGGGAGCGCCCAGCCACCCTGTGGAGGAAACTCATCTCGGCCGCTTGTACTCGCGATCTCGTTCTTTCGGTCATGAGCCAAATCTCATGATCATAGGTGAGGATCGGAACGTAGATCGATCGGTAAATTGAGAGCTTTGTCCCCCTACTCAGCTCTCTCTTCACCACGACGGTCCGATACAGCGACAGCATCACTGCAGATGCTGCACCGATCCATCTATCGATCTCACGCTCCATCCGTCCCTCACTCTTGAACAAGACCCCAAGATACTTAAACTCCTCCACTTGAAGCAAGGACACTCCACCGACCTGAAGAGGGCAAAGTACCTTTTTCAGGTCGAGAACCATGGCCTCGGATTTGGAGGTGCTGATTTTCATCCCGGACGCTTCACACTCGGCTGCAAACCGCCCCAGTGCACGCTGAATGTCCTGATTTGATGAAGCCAACAGAACCACATCGTCCACAAACAGCAGAGACGAGATTCTGTGGTTCCCAAACCAGACCCCCTCTACACCCTGGCTGCGCCTAGAAATTCTGTCCATAAAAATAATGAACAGAACCGGTGACAAAGGGCAGCCCTGGCGGAGGCCTACGTGCACCGGAAACAGGTTTAACTTACTACCGGCAATGCGAACCAAGCTCCTGCTGCGGTCGTACAGGGACTGGATAGCCCTTAGCAAAGGACCCCGGACCCCAGACTCCCAGAGCACTCCCCACAGGGTCCCCCGAGGGACAAGGTCGAATGCCTTCTCCAGATCCACAGAACACATGTGGACTGGTTGGGCGAACTCCCATGAATCCTCAAGCACCCGACGGAGCGCGTAGAGCTGGTACAGTGTGCCGAGACCAGGACAAAAATCACACTGCTCCTCCTGAATCCGAGGTTCGACCATCGGTCGAATTCTCCTCTCCAGTACTCTGGAATAGACCTTACCGGGGAGGCTGAGGAGTGTGATCCCCCTATAGTTGGAACACACCCTCCGGCCCCCCTTCTTAAACAGAGGGACCACCACCCCGGTCTGCCAATCCAGAGGCACTGTCCCTGATCGCCATGCGATGTTGCAGAGGCATGTCAGCCAAGACAGTCCCACAACATCCAGAGACTTAAGGTACTCAGGACGGATTTCATCCACCCCAGGAGCCTTGCCACCGAGGAGCTTTTTAACCACCTCGGTGACTTCGGCCTGGGTAATGGATGAGTCCGCCTCTGAGTCCCCAGTCTCTGCTTCCTCTTCGGAAGATGTGACGATGGGATTGAGAAGGTCCTCAAAGTATTCCACCGCCCAACAACATCCCCAGTCAGGGTCAACAGCTCCCCACCCGCACCGTAAACAGTGCTGGTGGAGAGCTGCTTCCACCTCCTGAGGCGTCGGACGGTTTGACAGAATCTCTTCAAGGCCGACCGATAGTCCTCCTCCATAGCCTCCCCGAACTCCTCCCTTTAATTGTAAACCAAATTATGGATTAACTCAGAACAATTAAACTACAAGAAATTTATGAAGACTGAAAAGACTGTTACAGCATTTCAAAAACCACAGCAAAAGCTTGTAGAATATTTGGAAAATCATGGTAAAATATCAATAACATACCTTATAGTAAAAAGTCACTTATATTCTTGTGTAAATTCATGCAGCCTAAATCCATTCAAAGCCACGTCTTTTTTACAATGAAAGAAAGTCTAGATTAGTGGAAAAAAGCCACATAATCTTGTCTAAAATCCTGTTTGAACAGCAGAATGTTTATTTTCCAGGGAGAGAAAAATTCTTACCGTGTTTCCTGAGAGAGCACAGTTCACTTTTCCAGTTTCTTTTATCTTTCAGGTGTGTTGATGAAGCCAGCGACGATTCCACAGATTCTTGTCCTTATAAGACTTTCAAACAGTCTTTCTCACCATCTTCTCTCTGTGCGACGTCGCTCCGTGACACAGACATGCTGCACAAATCTTCTTTTAAAAACTTTAGAGCTCTAAAAGTTTGGGATGCTAAGTTTAGCTTAAGCGCAGCACAGGAACCCCAAAGCGTCGCCGCAGCAACCAGCCAGTCCTGCTTTATGACAACTGTCCTAACAGCTATGCTTTGAGTGGCATTTTTCCTCCGCGAAACTCCGTGGATCCAAGGAAACTGATTTGTATCTGTAACACACAGATCAGTGTCCGCAGACTTATAAAACTTACAAGATGTCATAAAAAAGGAGAACACTTTGTGATAAGCATTTTAAAAACTCAGTGATGTTCACAATTAAAGAGTACTTCACTAACACCCCACCCACCCATATGTAAGTCTATGGAACACTGTATGAAAGTATATGCAACAGTGTATGTGATTCTATGCAACACTGTATGTAAGTCCATGGATCACTGTATGTAAGTCCATGGATCACTGTATGTAAGTCCATGGATCACTGTATGTAAGTCCATGGATCACTGTATGTAAGTCTATGGATCACTGTATGTAAGTCTATGCAACACTGTATGTAAGTCTATGGAACACTGTATGTAAGTCTATGGATCACTGTATGTAAGTCTATGCAACACTGTATGTAAGTCTATGGATCACTGTATGTAAGTCTATGGAACACTGTATGTAAGTCTATGGATCACTGTATGTAAGTCTATGGAACACTGTATGTAAGTCTATGGATCACTGTATGTAAGTCTATGGATCACTGTATGTAAGTCTATGGATCACTGTATGTAAGTCTATGCAACACTGTATGTAAGTCTATGGATCACTGTATGTAAGTCTATGGAACACTGTATGTAAGTCTATGGAACACTGTATGTAAGTCTATGGATCACTGTATGTAAGTCTATGGATCACTGTATGTAAGTCTATGGATCACTGTATGTAAGTCTATGGAACACTGTATGTAAGTCTATGGAACACTATGTAAGTCTATGGAACACTGTATGTAAGTCTATGGATCACTGTATGCAAGTCTATGCAACACTGTATGTAAGTCTATGGATCACTGTATGTAAGTCCATGGATCACTGTATGTAAGTCTATGGATCACTGTATGTAAGTCCATGGATCACTGTATGTAAGTCTATGGATCACTGTATGCAAGTCTATGCAACAGTGTATGTGATTCTATGCGACACTGTATGTAAGTCTATGGAAAACTGCACTACTGTACACCATGCCTCTGCAATTGTACACAATCCTACACTGAAAAACTGAATGTTTGAACCAACTTAAAAAAGTGTTCCAATTTGTAAAAACCTGAATGAATTAAGTTGTTTGAACTTAAGTTTGAAAGTTAAATCAACTCTAACTTACAAACTCAAGTTCAAACAACTTAATTCATTCAGGTTTTTACAAACTAACACTTTTTTAAGTTGGTTAAAACATTTTCTTTATTCAGTGTACGGGAGTCTTGGTGAAAAATCCTTTGCGTTTTTTTTTTTTTTCTTCAGTACATACCTGCATTGCTAGATTTTAATCATCGCATTGGTCTTTGCTGACAGTGAAGCTTCAAAACCACGGAAGAAGAAGAATCTTCCACTTACACTGTAACTCCTCATGGATGGATCACCGGCGAGGCGACATGTCCATGTACACTAACTCCTCCGCTCGCCAGCGGGAGGATAAGTCCATGTCCACTATTACGCGATCGCTGGCTGCAGCTCTGTCTTACCTCAAGTTCACTGACTACATTTACATGCAGCCAATAACCCTTTCATAACCAGAATATTAGCAATAACCCGGTTGCGCACGGCCATGTAAACACCCGCGAAAACCCGAATATGCTCACATTCCGGTTTTTAAATACCCGAATAAGACCCATGGGTTACTCCTTTTTTAATCCGAATATCAGGTCATATAAACGCGTATCGGGATATCCCCATAGAAAGGAACATTATTGTGTTCTGCGCATGTCCTATCCGCAAGGAATCTTGGTCTTTTGAGTACGGCAACTACTTGTATGCGGCGTGCGTAACCCACCGGACACCATAGAAGCAGATGTAAACAGCGCATTGTGTTCTGCTTCCTTATCAGGCGGGCCAGTCGTGGCACCGGTTGGCATGACCGCGACTGCGCTCACTGCCACCGATGCGCTTACTGAGTCTGTGGGCTCGGTAAACGCCGCAGCAGGCCACCCCCCTGTCTGCTGTGCGGAGCTGCACCAACTCTGGCAACAGGTCCAGGGACTACGCTCGCTGTTTGATGCGGAGCGCTCCGCTAGATTTCTTGCAGAAAAATCCACAGCACCGCATGGTCTCGGTATACCGCAGCTGCAGAGCTCAGTAGCCATGACTTGGATTCTTTACGGGTCCTGCATCCGTACCCACAGAGGCAGTGAGCGAAAGGAGAGCATGCGCATTGTGTTCTGCGTGTGTCTGTTTATAATCTTCTCGCCCAGAAGAAAAAAGAGGGTGTTTACACACGAGAGAAAAGTGAGAAAATGTTAATGCCTGTTTGAGAAAAGTGTATAAAGTCTGTAGTGAGGGGTTTTACAGCCTTAAAACATCTATAATAATTGTAAAAAACTAACGCTGACTACTTTGCGGATTTTGCCTCAGGCTATTTTTAGAACTCCTGCGATAAATGAGGGATCAGTGTACTTCATTAGTATCGTGAAAGACATGAATATAATGTCTTTTATTGACGGCAGAAAGTACAGAGATAGCGACATTTACAAGAAGGTGACCGAAAAGTTACGTGAAGCAGGATTTGCACGAACGCCAGACTAAATCAAGCACCGGGGGAAGATGTGCGTCGCTGTTTAGATGGGGATATTCCAAATGATACCAATGACCATGTATACAGGAGTAACTCTGTCTGCTTAAGCATGTAAACAGGTTATTCCTAATGATTCAGAAACCGGAATATTGACCTTAACCTGAATATTAACGGCATGTAAACGTAGTCACTCATGATTGTTAAATAAGTCCATTAACTCCTGGAAATAATATATTCGGACTTTTGCATGTCCAGGCAGTCTGTAAAAACAGCGTCATGGAGCCAAGCTTCTCCCCACTGTGTGCAACTTATGTACGTAGCCATTCCTGCGTACTCAATATGCAGTGCAGTGCAACTCCACAGGTCTGATGTGAAAACGGCTCACGTGTTGTGCAAAACAATGCACAAACGTTTTTTCACATCAATATCTGACTTCTGTGAGCATGTTACATATTTATCATTTTTTCCTCCAGATCCTCCTGACTACCTTCCTGGAGAATCTACAAAGGTTTGTAGATATGGTGTCCATCATAGAGACAGCTGCTAATGAACTTAACTTCTTACAATTTGCAGCAGACCACCGAAAACAAATGATGTAGTTTTACCACCTAAACAAAGTGACATTTAATACATTAATAATGTATTTATGTATTAAAATGCCGTTTTATTTTGGTTTTAATTTTAGATTTCTTCACAAATAAGACAGTGAGTAGCACTGTGTTATGTCCAGTTTTTATCTACGTTTGATGTGGGTGCTCACCTTCAACACAGCGGCAGCCGGCCTGCAGCACCCAGGCGTACATATCCACTCTGGACTGGGACATCAGCTGATCACCCATCAGGTACGTGTTGTGCGATGAAGCAATAAAGTAATTGCACAGTGGCTGGTTCATATCCTGGTTCACGTTATAGTGGTCTGGGCTGAATATGTCCCCCGCCGGACTGCGCATATAATTTGTGAAACCTGGAAGAGGGTTAAACAACATGTGGTGAGGACAGGGGTTTTCTCGCCTTTTTGACTGCTAAAGTGTCCACGGATGTGTGTAAGTGGCAGTACAGTAAAACTCACACATAATGGATTCAGGTGGACCAGCCAATGTTGTCCCTTCTAATTAAAATCCATTATATGTATAAAACTGACAAAATCCATCATATGTATATCATGATAGCTAGAGTCAGGAGGCGCTGAATGATGTACAGGGAATCCTGAATCAGGACCTGCCTACTTTAATGACCGGGTCAAAAATTCCTCTAAAATAAAAACTTTCCTACTCAGCTGCTGGACTGTGGTTCAGGATCTTAGGGGAAAACATTCAGTTGTCCTCCAGGACTGAACCAGCTTCAGGTTCAACATGACGACTGACTCTGCACAGCAGCCAGCGAACACACGGACACTCTTTGCCCTTCTAAGCCTTATATTTATTCACACACTTTTCGTTCTGATCTTTATCTCTCCCCTTGCTGACCTGCTCCGTGCACTCTCATCTTCTCCCGCTCAGCCTGCCACACACACAGAGCTCTGTCTCTATTAAAGGGGAACACTCCTAAAGCATGAGCTGCTCTCATAAATCAGCGGCGGACATCATGTCCATGAAAAACAATACATTTGGTTGAGTCACTACTTTTTCTAAGTCCATCGCAGAGTGGTGCCTTGAAGTCCTAAAGCCTGATTTATGTTGTGGCGGCATGACCGACATGTGTGACAGTTTGAAAGTTCTCCATCGGATCTTGATGCAGTTTTTCTGGATCATACTTTTTCTGGATTAATTTGTACCTCAACAAACTCCTCTTTGTACAATCATATAGTACATCTAAATCATAAGTAATGTGTACAATTCCCTCCACAAATTCCAGGTCATTTGAGCATCATTTTCCAACTTCATGTTGTGAAGTTTGTCATATCTGCAGACTTTTCTGCCAAACATATTTGATTCATGTAATCAGCGTGCAGACTGCAAAAACTATTAAAATAGGATGGGAGAGGAAGGAGTGAAAAGTGACAAATCACAGCCTTTTATGTCTGAACTAGCAGGTGGACGTCAGGCTGCGGGTCCCGGGTCTGAGCAAGGTCCGGAAAAAAAAATTAAAGGGCCGGGCTTTGAATCAAAGAAAACTGGGTAATCCCAACCCACCCACATCTTTAGGAACCTCCAGGTACTTTTTCATCCTAGGGTTAGAGATTAATCCATCTAGCTGTTTAAATGTTTTCACTGGAATAAATATGTGGATCATCTGAAACACAAATACAAATCTAGGTAGGACTGTCATTTTGACTATATTAATTTCATCAAAATGGTGTATTAATACAACATGCCAACAAAAGTGGTACAGTTGACCATTTCCCAAAATCTTGTTTTGTTTGCTCCAATAGTGTATTAAAGTTGTGCTTCAATAAGTTCTCTATGTTACAGGTAACTTTAATTCCTAGATATGTAAATATGTTGCATTCTACTTTGAATGGAAATTTGGAATACAATACGATATGATATACTTTATTATCCCAAAAGGGAAATTCATCTTGGACTCATATACCGCATACAATGCACAATAAAACAGTAAAAACAATAAAAACCACATCTAATATAAACACACCACATAAATATGAATATAAATATGACAACAAATTAACAACATAACAGACCCCCCCATATTACACACATCCCATAACCATAAGTACCATGGAGCCATCACAGTTCTGCCAGCTTACGCAATCTTATTTAGAAGTCTGACAGATGTAGGCACAAATGAACAAAAGTTCACATTCTTTATAGAGGATATGTGACGAGTAGGGCTGCAGCTAGTGATTATTTTAGTAATGGAGTATTCTATCAATTATTCTGGAGATTAATTGAGTAATCGGATAAAAAGTCCTTTTGCATTTTTAACAACATCAACAGTCCAGGGCTCTCCCTAAGCAATGGCACAATGTCACTGCGTCATCACAGAGATTTACTGTATCCCTTTTCTGTTTTCCTTGGTAATCACCAGGAAAGATCCAAAACTTGTAAAGATGTGAAAAAAAATCTTTACAAGTTTTGGATCTTTCAGTTGTCCACCGGTGTACGACTGAATTCCAAAAAACTGTCAATTTGTTTGGAGATGAATTTCTTGAAAGGGTCTCTAGATAACAGCGGGTCAAGCTGCCATGTCTGATGCACTCTGGGAATCATATATCCAGCTGAACTGGGCCATGGTCAGAGATAACAACGCCCTTGTAGTGGCAATCCTTGACCATAGGAAGAGTTCTGCTATCTACAAGGAAAAAAAAAAATCAATCCTGGAAAAATCAAATCAAATCAATTTTATTTATATAGCGCCACATCACAACAAACAGTCGCCTCAAGGCGCTTTATATTGTAAGGCAAAAGCCATACAATAATTACAGAAAAACCCCAACGGTCAAAACGACCCCCTATGAGCAAGCACTTGGCGACAGTGGGAAGGAAAAACTCCCTTTAAACAGGAAGAAACCTCCAGCAGAACCAGGCTCAGAGAGTGGTGGACTGGAGAGAAAAAAAGGAGTATTGCCTAGCAGCTGGGTTGTTTCTCCACCAGGGGTCGAAAAGTGCATTTGTGTCTATAAATGATTGGATAACTGTACCAGAGTTTCAAATCTTACTGCTTGGCCTGGGATTTGATCTATCTAATTTTGGGTGTAAAACACAATTAAAATCACCCCCCAGTATCATTTGGTTGTTGTTAAGATCTGGTAATGTTTCTATAAATTTAGTATAAACATAAAAAGGAGGGGGTCGGCCCAATTGGGTCCATATACATTAGCCAGTGTTACTTGGGTACCATAAAAATTTCCAGCCACTATGACATATCTACCCCTGAAGTCACAGACGGTCTGTGATGGGATGAATGGGAAACCTTTTCTAATCAGAATCACTGTACCACATGATCTATCATCACTTTTTCAGGAAAACAATTGCTCTTTCCAACCTTTCTTTAGCTTTATACATTCATTTGATTGCAAATGAGTCTCCTGCAAAAACATGATGTCACATCTTAATGTTTTTAAATCAATCAAATCAAATTTTATTTATAAAGCCCTTTTACAACACACAAGGTGCACAAAGTGCTTTCCATTAAAATCAAACAAGGAAAAGACAGTGTGCATAAACAGTTAACATTCAAAAAATAAAATGCAAAAAAAAAAAAATAATAATAAATAAATAAATAAATACACCATCACTGCTTAATAAGTATCAAAAGCCAGTCTGAACAAACAAGTTTTGAGTCGAGCTTTAAAAAGATCAAAGTCTGTCATGGTTCTCATGTCAGGGGGAAGTTTGTTCCAGAGTCTAGGCCCAGCAACAGAAAAAGCTCGATCACCCCACTTATACTTATTCCTGGTTCTTGGGACTTCCAGTAAAAGCTGGTCTGTAGACCTTAAGGCCCTGGTTGTGTTACGAATACACAACAGCTCGGAAAGGTAAGAAGGGGCAAGACCGTTAAGAGCTTTAAAAACAAAGAGCAAAATTTTAAAATCAATTCTAAAAAAAACGGGGACGCAATGAAGAGAATAAAGAACTGGAGTGATATGTTGGTGACGGGAAGTGTTTGTTAAAAAACGTACAGCTGCATTTTGAACCAACTGAAGCCGTTTGAGAGACGACTGGGAAATCCCAACATAAAGTGCACTGCAATAATCGATCCTCGAGCTGATAAAAGCGTGAATGGTTTTCTCCAGGTCTGCACAGTTTAAAAAGGTTTAACCTTTGCCAAGAGACGCAACTGATAAAAACTGGTCCTGACCACACTATCAATCTGCTTATCAAATCTAAAGCCACTGCCAAAGGTGATCCCGAGGTTTTTTACAGTGGCTTTCAGTTTAGCAGGCAGGTGGTTAAAATCAGTGGCGCAATCGAAAAATAAAATACATTCTGTCTTCTCCTCATTTAAATGGAGAAAATTTGGACCTAGCCATAACTTTATATCTGCAATACAGTTGATGAGGGCTTGAAGGGCACCTGCTGTGTTCGGGATCACAGGCAAATAAATCTGTAGATCATCTGCATAACAGTGAAAAGCAAGATTGTGCCTCAGTGGCAACATGTACAATGAAAATAATAAAGGGCCAAGAATCAAGCCTTGAGGCACACCGCAAAACAAAGGCGCAACGGAGGAAGATAAATCACCGATCATTACAGAAAAAGTTCGGTTGGCTAGGTACGATTTAAACCATTTCAGTGCTGTACCATGAATACCAACACACTGGTCAAGTCGTGATAAAAGAATAGAATGGTCGACCGTATCGAATGCCGCTGTCAAATCCAACGTTACTAAAATAACAGGGCACTTGGTATCAACGGACAGAGCAATGTCATTGTGTACTTTTAAAAGTGCAGACTAAGTGCTGTGTCTTGATCTGAAGCCAGACTGAAACTTCTCAAAAACAGAGTTACTTTCTAAAAACTATTGCAGCTGTGTAAAAACAATTTTCTTAAGGACCTTTGAGATAAAAGGCAGATTAGAAACAGGTCTAAAATTGGACAGAACATTTTTATCCAGATTTGGCTTTTTAAGAAGTGGTCTCACTATTGCATGTTTAAAAGAGTTCGGGACACACCCTGAGCTAAGACAAGTGTTCATTAAAACCAAGAGGGATGGCCCAACAGTGGTGAGCACCTCTTTCAACAATCTAGTTGGAAAAACATCCAAAGGGCAGTTTGTAGGTCTCATTTTGTTAAGGATATCAGTGAGGGACATAAGGGAGATCAGTTCAAAGTGATCAAACACGGCGGAATGCAAAGCCATCTCAGCCTTGCTCTGGCTAATGGTGCAGCTGCTCAGCGCTCTTCCACAGTTCACTATCAACAAAAAAGTGCAGAAAGTCTTCGCAAGTGGAAACGGTGGCATCAGCCAGAGGAGAGATGTGTGGGTTCACAACCGAGTTAATTATGTTAAAACACGAGGGCAGTGTCCACTTGTAAAAATAATTTTAGAGAGAAATTCAGATTTAGCCTCTTTCACAGCCCTCTGGTACTGGGCGAGACTATCTCTCAGTATCTCCAGTGATACATGCAATCTGTCTTTTTTCCAATGACGCTCAGCCTGTCTGCGGCGCTGACTTAGGACTCGGGTTGTGTCATTTAGCCTAGGATCAGCCTTAGTCCTGGTGGATCTGTGCTGAAGAGGAGCAACGATGTCCAGAATCCCAGTGCACACAGCATAGAAGGATGACAGAAGACTCTCTGGGCATTCAGGATAAGTATCTCCATTAGAAGCAGGTGGAGGTGCAAGAACATTAAAAATAATAGTCAAATGATATGAGATGGGGATTTCAGAAATTTCAACCAGTGAGCCCTTGGGAAATAATTAAATCCAAACGATGTCCATCTCTATGTGAAGGTTTATCCACAGACTGAGTCAAGTCAATTGACTCCAAAAGACGTATAAAATCAACAGCCAGCTTGCCAGATAGACAGCAAACCTGGATATTAAAATCTCCACAAATAAGGAGTTGATCATATTTAGGGGCCACCTCAGCCAAGAACTCAGAAAATTCCTGAATGAAGTCTTTATTAAATTTAGGTGGACGGTAGACAACAGCACATAGGACAGGGCAGTCGAGCTCCATTATGAATAACTGTACTTCAGAACAGGAATAGTTATTCACATGCACAGATTTACATTTAAATTTGTCCCTAAAGACTGCAGCAACTCCGCCTCCTCATCCAGTAGCTCTTGGTGCGCTGAGGAAAGAGCAGCGAGGGGGGAGGAGTTCAGTGAACATGCTGACGTCACCGGGTTTAATCCACATTTCTGTCAACAAAAGGAAATCCAACTCACGTGTAGTGAAGAAGTCGTTTAAGATAAAAGTTTTGTTAGCAACAGACCTTGCGTTGATGAGAGCAAAATGCAGCGGCGTGTAGTTTGTTTTCTTGGAACTACGAGCAACAGGGAGCAACATCTGTCTGCAGATGCTGACTCGCTGCAGGCAGCTGGGACAGTAGCCAGCATATGGGACAGCTGATCGAAGCCAGCTAACCTCTGAGGAACACCGCACGGTGAAATTAGCGAACTCCGGGGGAATCCAAAAGGGGTCGCAATGATTGTGCGTCAGGTAGGCTCTCAATCGAACAAGCCCACCACTTCGTTTCCCCCGCTTTCTGTGGTGGCTTCTACGGAACAGGGGGCCGTGTAGACGCCGCAGGTCATGGGGCACAGAGGCCAGAAGAAGTGGAGGAGTCTGTGATTGTCCGACTTTTTTCGACTTTATCACAGAATCGTTAATATTCAGTAGTGTCTGGCGATCATACATAAGCAGTGATGAGATATTCTTCACAAACAACGATAGTATCAGCGATATAAGCAAAACACGTAGCAGAGGTGGACAACAAGCCATATCCAGTGGCGCCATCTTGAATGTGCAAACACTCTACTTTGGTTCACTGGGTTGTGGATTCCCTTTATATTCCAACTCAAAACACGAGTATAAGCTGACTTCTGTATATCAGACATTGTATTTCTAAGGTAGACAAAAAAGTAAGAGTTAGAACAAGGCCCTGTCCAACCACAAAACTAAAACTGAGCCTTAAATCCCTATGCTGAGCTACTGAACCTGTCGAGATCGTACAGCCTTCTTCTAGCGGTGTGCCACTGATAATCATCGAACCTATCCTCCTGACAGGCCCTAACCAGGGCAAACTGGCGCCAGAGTTCTTCGGGGATGGGGGGGATCATGAACCGGTTCTTTTCATGAATTGTTAAGAAATGATGCGATCGACCGACATCAATAGTCTTTTTGCTTGACAATTCCCTTATTGGACCTCCAGAGCGGCCGTTGTTTTTGAGGGTGTTTTATGGGGAAAATGATCATGTTTCTACATTGACTGCAGACCCTGCAGCGGGTCTGTAATCAACCACTTATGTAACGGCTCAACTTTGATGCTCGAAACAATGAAGCAGTGTTCCCATCTGCTACTTCGTTAGTTCATTGTTTCGCTGCTTTTCAGAAGCGGCAAGTCCACTTCTTCACCCCTCTCAAAGCCATTTAAAAATGTCAATCGTGAGTCACTTTTGTGCAGATTAAAGTCACTAACAAGGACTCTCGTCTTGTTGCAGTCAAGAAACCAGAATTGTTCTCCGTTCCGTTTGCAGAGCTTCAAACACTGTGTCGCTCTCTGCCGAAATAGAGTCCATTTGGAATTAATAACTTCAAAGCCAATCACTGTTTAAATCAAATGACACCTCTTTCACATTCTTTATGAATGAGCTTGATGGTGACTTGCAGTGCAGCTGGCTGTAAGAGTTCAGCTCAGATGTATGGAGTTAGATTTGTGCCATTAATGCATGGGTTAAAGCAATAAATTTTCATCTGACTGAAATTTTTTCCTGACAAAAATCAATGCCAGCAATTCCTTAAACACATTATACAGCATACAAATCAATTTTAAATAGCCTCTAAGGAGAGACAGAGAAAGCAAAAAAAGAATGCAAAACCTGAACATAAAGGTACATAAAAGGGTGGTGGGGGTGGGGTGTAGTCTTGATTCTGGGGGGTCTGGGGGTGCTCCCCCAGAACATTTTTTTAAAGACTAAGTCAAATTTTGCGTATTCTGGTGAATTTTAATGGGTATGAAGCCCACTGAAACAAAGAAAACTCACTTCAAGCTGTTAAGTAAAAACACAGTATTGATTATGGGGGGTCTGGGGTTCTCCCCCACAATTTTTTTTTAAAAGAGCAAGTCAAATTTTGTATATTCTGGTGAATTGTAATGGGTATGAAGCCCACTGAAACAAAGAAAACTCACTTTAAACTGTTAAGTAAAAACAAAGTATTGATTATGGGGGGTCTGGGGTTCTCCCCAAGAATTTTTTTTAAAAGAGCAAGTCAAATTTTGTATATTCTGGTGAATTTTAATGGGTATGAAGCCCTCTGAAACAAAGAAAACTCACTTCAAGCTGTTAAGTAAAAACACACTATTGATTATGGGGGGTCTGGGGTTTCTCCCCCAGACTTTTTTTAAAAGAGCAAGTCAAATTTTGTATATTCTGGTGAATTTTAATGGGTATGAAGCCCTCTGAAACAAAGAAAACTCACTTCAAACTGTTAAGTAAAAACACAGTATTGATTATGGGGGGTCTGGGGGATCTCCCACACAATTTTTTTTAAAAGAGAAAGTCAAATTTTGTATATTCTGGTGAATTTTAATGGGTATGAAGCCCTCTGAAACAAAGAAAACTCACTTTAAACTGTTAACTAAAAACACAGTATTGATTATGGGGGTCTGGGGGTTCTCCCCCACAATTTGTTTAAAAGAGAAAGTCAAATTTTGTATATTCTGGTGAATTTTAATGGGTATGAAGCCCTCTGAAACAAAGAAAACTCACTTCAAGCTGTTAAGTAAAAACACAGTATTGATTATGGGGGCTCTGGGGGTTCTCCCCCAGAACTTTTTTAAAAGAGCAAGTCAAATTTTGTATATTCTGGTAAATTTTAATGGGTATGAAGTCCACTGAAACAAAGAAAACTCACTTTAAACTGTTAAGTAAAAACACAGTATTGATTATGGGGGCTCTGGGGGTTCTCCCCCACAATTTTTTTTAAAAGAGAAAGTCAAATTTTGTATATTCTGGTGAATTTTAATGGGTATGAAGCCCACTGAAACAAAGAAAACTCACTTTAAACTGTTAAGTAAAAACACAGTATTGATTATGGGGGCTCTGGGGGTTCTCCCCCACAATTCTTTTTAAAAGAGCAAGTCAAATTTTGTATATTCTGGTGAATTTTAATGGGTATGAAGCCCACTGAAACAAAGAAAACTCACTTTAAACTGTTAAGTAAAAACACAGTATTGATTATGGGGGCTCTGGGGGTTCTCCCCCACAATTCTTTTTAAAAGAGCAAGTCAAATTTTGTATATTCTGGTGAATTTTAATGGGTATGAAGCCCACTGAAACAAAGAAAACTCACTTTAAACTGTTAAGTAAAAACACAGTATTGATTATGGGGGTCTGGGGGTTCTCCCCCACAATTTGTTTAAAAGAGAAAGTCAAATTTTGTATATTCTGGTGAATTTTAATGGGTATGAAGCCCACTGAAACAAAGAAAACTCACTTTAAACTGTTAAGTAAAAACACAGTATTGATTATGGGGGCTCTGGGGGTTCTCCCCCACAATTTTTTTTAAAAGAGAAAGTCAAATTTTGTATATTCTGGTGAATTTTAATGGGTATGAAGCCCACTGAAACAAAGAAAACTCACTTTAAACTGTTAAGTAAAAACACAGTATTGATTATGGGGGTCTGGGGGTTCTCCCCCACAATTTGTTTAAAAGAGAAAGTCAAATTTTGTATATTCTGGTGAATTTTAATGGGTATGAAGCCCTCTGAAACAAAGAAAACTCACTTCAAGCTGTTAAGTAAAAACACAGTATTGATTATGGGGGCTCTGGGGGTTCTCCCCCAGAACTTTTTTAAAAGAGCAAGTCAAATTTTGTATATTCTGGTAAATTTTAATGGGTATGAAGCCCACTGAAACAAAGAAAACTCACTTTAAACTGTTAAGTAAAAACACAGTATTGATTATGGGGGATCTGGGGGTTCTCCCCCACAATTTTTTTAAAAGAGAAAGTCAAATTTTGTATATTCTGGTGAATTTTAATGGGTATGAAGCCCACTGAAACAAAGAAAACTCACTTTAAACTGTTAAGTAAAAACACAGTATTGATTATGGGGGTCTGGGGGATCTCCCCCACAATTTATTTAAAAGAGCAAGTCACATTTTGTATATTCTGGTGAATTTTAATGGGTATGAAGCCCTCTGAAACAAAGAAAACTCACTTTAAACTGTTAAGTAAAAACACAGTATTGATTATGGGGGATCTGGGGGTTCTCCCCCACAATTTTTTTAAAAGAGAAAGTCAAATTTTGTATATTCTGGTGAATTTTAATGGGTATGAAGCCCACTGAAACAAAGAAAACTCACTTTAAACTGTTAAGTAAAAACACAGTATTGATTATGGGGGTCTGGGGGATCTCCCCCACAATTTATTTAAAAGAGCAAGTCACATTTTGTATATTCTGGTGAATTTTAATGGGTATGAAGCCCTCTGAAACAAAGAAAACTCACTTCAAGCTGTTAAGTAAAAACACAGTATTGATTATGGGGGCTCTGGGGGTTTTCCCCCAGAACTTTTTTAAAAGAGCAAGTCAAATTTTGTATATTCTGGTAAATTTTAATGGGTATGAAGCCCTCTGAAACAAAGAAAACTCACTTCAAACTGTTAAGTAAAAACACAGTATTGATTATGGGGCTCTGCGGGGTTCTCCCCCAGAACGTTTTTAAAAGAGCAAGTCAAATTTTGTATATTCTGGTAAATTTTAATGGGTATGAAGCCCACTGAAACAAAGAAAACTCACTTCAAGCTGTTAAGTAAAAACACACTATTGATTATGGGGGCTCTGCGGGGTTCTCCCCCAGAACGTTTTTAAAAGAGCAAGTCAAATTTTGTATATTCTGGTAAATTTTAATGGGTATGAAGCCCTCTGAAACAAAGAAAACTCACTTCAAGCTGTTAAGTAAAAACACACTATTGATTATGGGGGGTCTGGGGGTTCTCCCCAAGAATTTTTTTAAAAGAGCAAGTCAAATTTTGTATATTCTGGTGAATTTTAATGGGTATGAAGCCCTCTGAAACAAAGAAAACTCACTTCAAGCTGTTAAGTAAAAACACACTATTGATTATGGGGGGTCTGGGGGTTCTCCCCCAGAACGTTTTTAAAAGAGCAAGTCAAATTTTGTATATTCTGGTAAATTTTAATGGGTATGAAGCCCTCTGAAACAAAGAAAACTCACTTCAAACTGTTAAGTAAAAACACACTATTGATTATGGGGGTCTGGGGGTTCTCCCCCAGAACGTTTTTAAAAGAGCAAGTCAAATTTTGTATATTCTGGTAAATTTTAATGGGTATGAAGCCCTCTGAAACAAAGAAAACTCACTTCAAGCTGTTAAGTAAAAACACACTATTGATTATGGGGGCTCTGGGGGTTCTCCCCCAGAACTTTTTTAAAAGAGCAAGTCAAATTTTGTATATTCTGGTAAATTTTAATGGGTATGAAGCCCTCTGAAACAAAGAAAACTCACTTCAAACTGTTAAGTAAAAACACACTATTGATTATGGGGGTCTGGGGGATCTCCCCCAGAATTTTTTTAACAGAGCAAGTCAAATTTTGTATATTCTGGTGAATTTTAATGGGTATGAAGCCCTCTGAAACAAAGAAAACTCACTTCAAACTGTTAAGTAAAAACACAGTATTGATTATGGGGGGTCTGGGGGATCTCCCCCACAATTGTTTTTAAAAGAGAAAGTCAAATTTTGTATATTCTGGTGAATTTTAATGGGTATGAAGCCCTCTGAAAGAAAGAAAACTCACTTTAAACTGTTAACTAAAAACACAGTATTGATTATGGGGGTCTGGGGGTTCTCCCCCACAATTTTTTTTAAAGAGAAAGTCAAATTTTGTATATTCTGGTGAATTTTAATGGGTATGAAGCCCTCTGAAAGAAAGAAAACTTACTTTAAACTGTTAACTAAAAACACAGTATTGATTATGGGGGTCTGGGGGTTCTCCCCCACAATTTGTTTAAAAGAGAAAGTCAAATTTTGTATATTCTGGTGAATTTTAATGGGTATGAAGCCCTCTGAAACAAAGAAAACTCACTTCAAGCTGTTAAGTAAAAACACAGTATTGATTATGGGGGCTCTGGGGGTTCTCCCCCAGAACTTTTTTAAAAGAGCAAGTCAAATTTTGTATATTCTGGTGAATTTTAATGGGTATGAAGCCCACTGAAACAAAGAAAACTCACTTTAAACTGTTAAGTAAAAACACACTATTGATTATGGGGGGTCTGGGGGTTCTCCCCCAGAATTTTTTTAACAGAGCAAGTCAAATTTTGTATATTCTGGTGAATTTTAATGGGTATGAAGCCCTCTGAAACAAAGAAAACTCACTTCAAACTGTTAAGTAAAAACACAGTATTGATTATGGGGGGTCTGGGGGTTCTCCCCCAGAATTTTTTTAAAAGAGCAAGTCAAATTTTGTATATTCTGGTGAATTTTAATGGGTATGAAGCCCTCTGAAACAAAGAAAACTCACTTCAAACTGTTAAGTAAAAACACAGTATTGATTATGGGGGTCTGGGGGTTCTCCCCCAGAATTTGTTTAAAAGAGAAAGTCAAATTTAGTATATTCTGGTGAATTTTAATGGGTATGAAGCCCTCTGAAACAAACAAAACTCACTTCAAGGTGTTAAGTAAAAACACAGTATTGATTATGGGGGTCTGGGGGATCTCGCCCAGAACTTTTTTAAAAGAGCAAGTCAAATTTAGTATATTCTGGTGAATTTTAATGGTTATGAAGCCCTCTGAAACAAAGAAAACTCACTTTAAACTGTTAAGTAAAAACACAGTATTGATTATGGGGGGTCTGGGGGATCTCCCCCACAATTTCTTTTAAACGGGCAAGTTAAAGTTTGTATATTCTGGTGAATTTTAATGGGTATGAAACCCTCTGAAACAAAGAAAACTCACTTCAAGCTGTTAAGTAAAAACACAGTATTGATTATGGGGGGTATGGGGGTTCTCCCCCAGAATTTTTTTAAAAGAGCAAGTCAAATTTAGTATATTCTGGTGAATTTTAATGGGTATGAAGCCCTCTGAAACAAACAAAACTCACTTCAAGCTGTTAAGTAAGAACACAGTATTGATTATGGGGGGTATGGGGGTTCTCCCCCAGAATTTTTTTAACAGAACAAGTCAAACTTTGTATATTGTGGTGAATTTTAATGGGTATGAAGACCTCTGAAACAAAGAAAACTCACTTCAAGCTGTTAAGTAAAAACACACTATTGATTATGGGGGGTCTGGGGGTTCTCCCACACAATTTTTTTAAAAGAGCAAGTCAAATTTTGTATATTCTGGTGAATTTTAATGGGTATGAAGCCCACTGAAACAAACAAAAATCACTTCAAGCTGTTAAGTAAAAACACAGTATTGATTATGGGGGGTCTGGGGGATCTCCCCCAGAACTTTTTTAAAAGAGCAAGTCAAATTTAGTATATTCTGGTGAATTTTAATGGGTATGAAGCCCTCTGAAACAAAGAAAACTCACTTCAAGCTGTTAAGTAAAAACACAGTATTGATTATGGGGGGTATGGGGGTTCTCCCCCACAATGTTTTTAAAAGAGCAAGTAAAATTTTGTATATTCTGGTGAATTTTAATGGGTATGAAGCCCACTGAAACAAAGAAAACTCACTTTAAACTGTTAAGTAAAAACACAGTATCGATTATGGGGGTCTGGGGGTTCTACCCCAGAATTTTTTTAAAAGAGCAAGTCAAATTTTGTATATTCTGGTGAATTTTAAAGGGTATGAAGCCCACTGAAACAAAGAAAACTCACTTTAAACTGTTAAGTAAAAACACAGTATTGATTATGGGGGGTCTGGCGGTTCTCCCCAACAATTTCTTTTAAACGGGCAAGTTAAAGTTTGTATATTCTGGTGAATTTTAATGGGTCTGAAACCCTCTGAAACAAAGAAAACTCACTTCAAGCTGTTAATTAAAAACACAGTATTGATTATGGGGATCTGGGGGTTCTCCCCCAGAATTTTTTTTAAACGAGCAAGTTCAATTTTGTATATTCTGGTGAATTTTAATGGGTATGAAGCCCACTGAAACAAACAAAAATCACTTCAAGCTGTTAAGTAAAAACACAGTATTGATTATGGGGGTCTGGGGGTTCTCCCCCAGAATTTTTTTTAAACGAGCAAGTTCAATTTTGTATATTCTGGTGAATTTTAATGGGTATGAAGCCCTCTGAAACAAACAAAACTCACTTCAAGCTGTTAAGTAAAAACACAGTATTGATTATGGGGGGTCTGGGGGATCTCGCCCAGAACTTTTTTAAAAGAGCAAGTCAAATTTAGTATATTGTGGTGAATTTTAATGGGTATGAAGCCCCCTGAAACAAAGAAAACTCACTTCAAACTGTTAAGTAAAAACACAGTATTGATTATGGGGGTCTGGGGGATCTCCCCCAGAATTTGTTTAAAAGAGAAAGTCAAATTTAGTATATTCTGGTGAATTTTAATGGGTATGAAGCCCTCTGAAACAAAGAAAACACTTCAATCTGTTAAGTAAAAACACAGTATTGATTATGGGGGGTCTGGGGGATCTCCCCCAGAATTTTTTTAAAAGAGCAAGTCAAATTTAGTATATTCTGGTGAATTTTAATGGGTATGAAGCCCTCTGAAACAAAGAAAACTCAATTCAAACTGTTAAGTAAAAATACACTATTGATTATGGGGGTCTGGGGTTTCTCCCCCAGAATTTTTTTAAAAGAGCAAGTCAAATTTTGTATATTCTGGTGAATTTTAATGGGTATGAAGCCCTCTGAAACAAAGAAAACTCAATTCAATCTGTGAAGTAAAAACACAGTATTGATTATGGGGGTCTGGGGGATCTCCCCCACAATTTCTTTTAAAAGAGCAAGTCAAATTTTGTATATTCTGGTGAATTTTAATGGGTATGAAGCCCACTGAAACAAAGAAAACTCACTTTAAACTGTTAAGTAAAAACACAGTATTGATTATGGGGGGTCTGGGGGATCTCCCCCACAATTTCTTTTAAACGGGCAACTTAAAGTTTGTATATTCTGGTGAATTTTAATGGGTATGAAGCCCACTGAAACAAAGAAAACTCACTTTAAACTGTTAAGTAAAAACACAGTATTGATTATGGGGGGTCTGGGGGTTCTCCCCCACAATTTCTTTTAAACGGGCAAGTTAAAGTTTGTATATTCTGGTGAATTTTAATGGGTATGAAACCCTCTGAAACAAAGAAAACTCACTTCAAGCTGTTAAGTAAAAACACAGTATTGATTATGGGGGGTATGGGGGTTCTCCCCCACAATTTTTTTTAAAAGAGCAAGTAAAATTTTGTATATTCTGGTGAATTTTAATGGGTATAAAGCCCACTGAAACAAAGAAAACTCACTTTAAACTGTTAAGTAAAAACACAGTATTGATTATGGGGGGTCTGGGGGTTCTCCCCCACAATTTCTTTTAAACGGGCAAGTTAAAGTTTGTATATTCTGGTGAATTTTAATGGGTATGAAACCCTCTGAAACAAAGAAAACTCACTTCAAGCTGTTAAGTAAAAACACAGTATTGATTATGGGGGGTATGGGGGTTCTCCCCCACAATTTTTTTTAAAAGAGCAAGTAAAATTTTGTATATTCTGGTGAATTTTAATGGGTATGAAGCCCTCTGAAACAAAGAAAACTCACTTCAAGCTGTTAATAAAAACACAGCATTGATTATGGGGATCTGGGGGTTCTCCCCCAGAATTTTTTTTTAAACGAGCAAGTTCAATTTTGTATATTCTGGTGAATTTTAATGGGTATGAAGCCCACTGAAACAAAGAAAACTCACTTTAAACTGTTAAGTAAAAACATAGTATTGATTATGGGGGGTATGGGGGATCTCCCCCACAATTTCTTTTAAACGGGCAAGTTAAAGTTTGTATATTCTGGTGAATTTTAATGGGTATGAAGCCCTCTGAAACAAAGAAAACTCACTTTAAGCTGTTAAGTAAAAACACACTATTGATTATGGGGGGTCTGGGGGTTCTCCCCCACAAATCTTTTTAAAAGAGCAAGTCAAATTTTGTATATTCTGGTGAATTTTAATGGGTATGAAGCTCTCTGAAACAAAGAAAACTCACTTCAAGCTGTTAAATAAAAACACAGTATTGATTATGGGAGCTCTGGGGGTTCTCCCCCACAATTTTTTAAAAAGAGCAAGTCAAATTTTGTATATTCTGGTGAATTTTAATGGGTATGAAGCCCTCTGAAACAAAGAAAACTCACTTCAAGCTGTTAAGTAAAAACACACTATTGATTATGGGGGTCTGGGGGTTCTCCCACACAATTTTTTTTTTTAAACGAGCAAGTTCAATTTTGTATATTCTGGTGAATTTTAATGGGTATGAAGCCCTCTGAAACAAAGAAAACACTTCAATCTGTTAAGTAAAAACACACTATTGATTATGGGGGTCTGGGGGTTCTCCCACACAATTTTTTTTAAACAAGCAAGTTCAATTTTGTATATTCTGGTGAATTTTAATGGGTATGAAGCCCACAGAATCAAATAAAACTCACTTCAAGCTGTTAAGTAAAAACACAGTATTGATTATGGGGGGTATGGGGGTTCTCCCCCAGAATTTGTTTAAAAGAGCAAGTAAAATTTTGTATATTCTGGTGAATTTTAATGGGTATGAAGCCCTCTGAAACAAAGAAAACTCACTTCAAACTGTTAAGTAAAAACACAGTATTGATTATGGGGGATGTGGGGGATCTCCCCCAGAATTTTTTTAAAAGAGCAAGTCAAATTTTGTATATTCTGGTGAATTTTAATGGGTATGAAACCCTCTGAAACAAAGAAAACTCACTTCAAGCTGTTAATAAAAACACAGCATTGATTATGGGGATCTGGGGGTTCTCCCCCAGAATTTTTTTTTAAACGAGCAAGTTCAATTTTGTATATTCTGGTGAATTTTAATGGGTATGAAGCCCTCTGAAACAAAGAAAACTCACTTCAAACTGTTAAGTAAAAACACAGTATTGATTATGGGGGTCTGGGGGTTCTCCCCCAGAATTTGTTTAAAAGAGAAAGTCAAATTTAGTATATTCTGGTGAATTTTAATGGGTATGAAGCCCTCTGAAACAAACAAAACTCACTTCAAGCTGTAAAGTAAAAACACAGTATCGATTATGGGGGGTCCGGGGGTTTCTCCCCCACAATTTTTTTTAAAAGAGCAAGTCAAATTTAGTATATTCTGGTGAATTTTAATGGTTATGAAGCCCTCTGAAACAAAGAAAACTCACTTTAAACTGTTAAGTAAAAACACAGTATTGATTATGGGGGGTCTGGGGGATCTCCCCCAGAATTTGTTTAAAAGAGAAAGTCAAATTTAGTATATTCTGGTGAATTTTAATGGGTATGAAACCCTCTGAAACAAAGAAAACTCACTTCAAGCTGTTAATAAAAACACAGCATTGATTATGGGGATCTGGGGGTTCTCCCCCAGAATTTTTTTTTAAACGAGCAAGTTCAATTTTGTATATTCTGGTGAATTTTAATGGGTATGAAGCCCTCTGAAACAAAGAAAACTCACTTCAAGCTGTTAATAAAAACACAGCATTGATTATGGGGATCTGGGGGTTCTCCCCCAGAATTTTTTTTTAAACGAGCAAGTTCAATTTTGTATATTCTGGTGAATTTTAATGGGTATGAAGCCCTCTGAAACAAAGAAAACTCACTTCAAGCTGTTAATAAAAACACAGCATTGATTATGGGGATCTGGGGGTTCTCCCCCAGAATTTTTTTTTAAACGAGCAAGTTCAATTTTGTATATTCTGGTGAATTTTAATGGGTATGAAGCCCTCTGAAACAAAGAAAACTCACTTTAAACTGTTAAGTAAAAACACAGTATTGATTATGGGGGTCTGGGGGTTCTCCCCCAGAATTTGTTTAAAAGAGCAAGTCAAATTTTGTATATTCTGGTGAATTTTAATGGGTATGAAACCCTCTGAAACAAAGAAAACTCACTTCAAGCTGTTAATAAAAACACAGCATTGATTATGGGGATCTGGGGGTTCTCCCCCAGAATTTTTTTTTAAACGAGCAAGTTCAATTTTGTATATTCTGGTGAATTTTAATGGGTATGAAGTCTTCTGAAACAAAGAAAACTCACTTCAAACTGTTAAGTAAAAACACAGTATTGATTATGGGGGTCTGGGGGTTCTCCCCCAGAATTTGTTTAAAAGAGCAAGTCAAATTTTGTATATTCTGGTGAATTTTAATGGGTATGAAACCCTCTGAAACAAAGAAAACTCACTTCAAGCTGTTAATAAAAACACAGCATTGATTATGGGGATCTGGGGGTTCTCCCCCAGAATTTTTTTTTAAACGAGCAAGTTCAATTTTGTATATTCTGGTGAATTTTAATGGGTATGAAGCCCTCTGAAACAAAGAAAACTCACTTCAAACTGTTAAGTAAAAACACAGTATTGATTATGGGGGTCTGGGGGTTCTCCCCCAGAATTTGTTTAAAAGAGAAAGTCAAATTTAGTATATTCTGGTGAATTTTAATGGGTATGAAGCCCTCTGAAACAAACAAAACTCACTTCAAGCTGTAAAGTAAAAAACACAGTATCGATTATGGGGGGTCCGGGGGTTTCTCCCCCACAATTTTTTTTAAAAGAGCAAGTCAAATTTAGTATATTCTGGTGAATTTTAATGGTTATGAAGCCCTCTGAAACAAAGAAAACTCACTTTAAACTGTTAAGTAAAAACACAGTATTGATTATGGGGGGTCTGGGGGATCTCCCCCAGAATTTGTTTAAAAGAGAAAGTCAAATTTAGTATATTCTGGCGAATTTTAATGGGTATGAAGCCCTCTGAAACAAAGAAAACTCACTTCAAACTGTTAAGTAAAAACACAGTATTGATTATGGGGGTCTGGGGGTTCTCCCCCAGAATTTGTTTAAAAGAGAAAGTCAAATTTAGTATATTCTGGTGAATTTTAATGGGTATGAAGCCCTCTGAAACAAACAAAACTCACTTCAAGCTGTAAAGTAAAAACACAGTATTGATTATGGGGGTCTGGGGGATCTCCCCCACAATTTCTTTTAAACGGGCAAGTTAAAGTTTGTATATTCTGGTGAATTTTAATGGGTATGAAACCCTCTGAAACAAAGAAAACTCACTTCAAGCTGTTAAGTAAAAACACAGTATTGATTATGGGGGGTCTGGGGGTTCTCCCCCAGAATTTTTTTAAAAGAGCAAGTCAAATTTAGTATATTCTGGTGAATTTTAATGGGTATGAAGCCCTCTGAAACAAACAAAACTCACTTCAAGCTGTTAAGTAAGAACACAGTATTGATTATGGGGGCTCTGGGGGTTCTCCCCCAGAATTTTTTTTTAACAGAGCAAGTCAAATTTTGTATATTCTGATGAATTTAAATGGGTATGAAGCCCTCTGAAACAAAGACAACTCACTTCAAACTGTTAAGTAAAAACACACTATTGAATATGGGGGCTCTGGGGGTTCTCCCCCAGAATTTTTTTAACAGAGCAAGTCAAATTTTGTATATTCTGATGAATTTAAATGGGTATGAAGCCCTCTGAAACAAAGAAAACTCACTTTAAACTGTTAAGTAAAAACACAGTATTGATTATGGGGGGTCTGGGGGATCTCCCCCACAATTTCTTTTAAACGGGCAAGTTAAAGTTTGTATATTCTGGTGAATTTTAATGGGTATGAAGCCCTCTGAAACAAAGAAAACTCACTTCAAACTGTTAAGTAAAAACACAGTATTGATTATGGGGGGTCTGGCGGTTCTCCCCCAGAATTTTTTTAAAAGAGCAAGTCAAATTTTGTATACTCTGGTGAATTTTAATGGGTATGAAGCCCTCTGAAACAAAGAAAACTCACTTCAAACTGTTAAGTAAAAACACACTATTGATTATGGGGGGTCTGGGGGTTCTCCCCCAGAATTTTTTTAAAAGAGCAAGTCAAAGTTTGTATATTCTGGTGAATTTTAATGGGTATGAAGCCCTCTGAAACAAAGAAAACTCACTTCAAACTGTTAAGTAAAAACACAGTATTGATTATGGGGGGTCTGGGGGATCT
>NW_022986566.1:0-27819 GCF_902500255.1 Thalassophryne amazonica
CCAAATACTACAGGCATGACGCACTCATCTGTCGCCAAATACTACTGGCATGACATACCCATCTGTCACCAAATACTACTAACATGAAACACTCACATGTCACTCAATACCACTAGCATGAAACATTCACCTTCACCAAATACTACAGGCATGAAACACTCACTTGTCCCCAAAATACTACTGGCATGACATACTCATCTGTCGCCAAATACTACAGGCATGACACACTCACCTTCAACAAATACTGCTGGCATGACACACTAACCTTCACCAAATACTACAGACATGACACACTCATCTGTCTCCAAATACTACAGACATGACACACTCACCTGTCACATAAATACTACTAGCATGAAACACTCACCTGTCACCAAATACTACAGGCATGACGCACTCATCTGTCGCCAAATACTACTGGCATGACATACCCATCTGTCACCAAATACTACTAACATGAAACACTCACATGTCACTCAATACCACTAGCATGAAACACTCACCTGTCACCAAATACTACAGGCATGAAACACTCACTTGTCCCCAAAATACTACTGGCATGAAATACTCATCTGTCGCCAAATACTACAGGCATGACACACTCACTTTCACCAAGTACTACTGGCATGGCACACTCACCTTCACCAAATAATGAAACACTCATCTGTCTCCAAATACTACAGACATGACACACTCATATGTCACCAAATACTACAGACATGACACACTCATCTGTCACCAAATACTACAGACTTGAAACACTCATCTGTCACCAAATACTACAGACATGAAACACTCATCTGTCACCAAATACTACAGGCATGAAACACTCACCTGTCACTAAATACAACAGGCAAGAAACACTCATCTGTCAACAAATACTACTGACATGACATACCCATCTGTCACCAGATAGTACTAACATGAAACACTCACCTGTCACTCAATACTACAAGCATGACACACTCATCTTCACCAAATACTACTAACATGACACACTCACCATCACCAAATACTACAGGCTGGAAACACTCATCTGTCACCAAATACTACCAGCATGAAACAATCACCTTTCACCAAATACACCTGACATGACACACTTACCTTCACCAAATACTACAGTCATGACTCACTCATATGTCACCAAATACTACAGGCATGAAACATTCACCTGCCACCAAATACTACAGGCATGAAACATTTACCTGTCACCAAATACTACAGTCATGACACACTCATCTGTCACCAAATACTATAGGGATGAAACACTCCCCTGTCACCAAATACTACAGGCATGACACACTCATCTGTCGCCAAATACTACAGGCATGACACACTCATCTGTCACCAAATACTACTAGCATGAAACACTCACCTGTCACCAAATACTATAGGGATGAAACACTCCCCTGTCACCAAATACTACAGACATGACACACTCATCTGTCACCAAATACTACAGACATGAAACACTCATATGTCACCAAATACTACAGACATGACACACTCATCTGTCACCAAATACTACAGACTTGAAACACTCATCTGTCACCAAATACTACAGACATGAAACACTCATCTGTCACCAAATACTACAGACATGACACACTCATCTGTCACCAAATACTACTAACATGAAACACTCACATGTCACTCAATACCACTAGCATGAAACATTCACCTTCACCAAATACTACAGGCATGAAACTCACCTGTCACCAAATACTACAGGCATGAAACACTCACTTGTCCCCAAAATACTACTGGCATGACATACTCATCTGTCGCCAAATACTACAGGCATGACACACTCACCTTCAACAAATACTACTGGCATGACACACTCACCTTCACCATATACTACAGACATGACATACTCATCTGTCTCCAAATACTACAGACATGACACACTCATCTGTCACCTAATACTACAGACATGACACACTCATCTGTCACCAAATACTACAGACATGACACACTCATCTGTCACCAAATACTACAGACATTACACACTCATCTGTCACCTAATACTACAAACATGACACACTCATCTGTCACCAAATACTACAGACATGACACACTCATCTGTCACCAAATACTACAGACATGACACACTCATCTGTCACCTAATACTACAGACATGACACACTCATCTGTCACCTAATACTACAAACATGACACACTCATCTGTCACCAAATACTACAGACATGACACACTCATCTGTCACCAAATACTACATTCATGACACACTCATCTGTCACCAAATACTACAGACATGAAACACTCATCTGTCACCTAATACTACAGACATGACACACTCATCTGTCACCAAATACTACAGACATGAAACACTCATCTGTCACCTAATACTACAGACATGACACACTCATCTGTCACCAAATACTACAGACATGAAACACTCATCTGTCACCAAATACTACAGACATGACACACTCATCTGTCACCAAATACTACAGACATGAAACACTCATCTGTCACCTAATACTACAGACATGAAACACTCATCTGTCACCAAATACTACAGACATGACACACTCATCTGTCACCAAATACTACAGACATGAAACACTCATCTGTCACCTAATACTACAGACATGACACACTCATCTGTCACCTAATACTACAAACATGAAACACTCATCTGTCACCTAATACTACAGACATGAAACACTCATCTGTCACCAAATACTACAGACATGACACACTCATCTGTCACCTAATACTACAAACATGACACACTCATCTGTCACCAAATACTACAGACATGACACACTCATCTGTCTCCAAATACAACAGACATGACACACTCATCTGTCACCAAATACTACAGACATGAAACCCTCATCTGTCACCAAATACTACAGACATGACACACTCATCTGTCACCAAATACTACAGACATGAAACACTCATCTGTCTGTCACCAAATACTACAGACATGACACACTCATCTGTCACCAAATACTTCAAACATGACACACTCATCTCTCACCAAATACTACAGACATGAAACCCTCATCTGTCACCAAATACTACAGACATGACACACTCATCTGTCACCAAATACTACATTCATGACACACTCATCTGTCACCAAATACTACAGACATGACACACTCATCTGTCACCAAATACTACATTCATGAAACACTCATCTGTCACCAAATACTACATTCATGACACACTCATCTGTCACCAAATACTACATTCATGACACACTCATCTGTCACCAAATACTACAGACATGAAACACTCATCTGTCACCTAATACTACAGACATGACACACTCATCTGTCACCAAATACTACAGACATGAAACACTCATCTGTCACCTAATACTACAGACATGACACACTCATCTGTCACCAAATACTACAGACATGCAACACTCATCTGTCACCAAATACTACAGACATGACACACTCATCTGTCACCAAATACTACAGACATGAAACACTCATCTGTCACCTAATACTACAGACATGACACACTCATCTGTCACCAAATACTACAGACATGAAACACTCATCTGTCACCTAATACTACAGACATGACACACTCATCTGTCACCAAATACTACAGACATTACACACTCATCTGTCACCTAATACTACAAACATGAAACACTCATCTGTCACCTAATACTACATACATGAAACACTCGTCTGTCACCAAATACTACAGACATGACACACTCATCTGTCACCAAATACTACAGACATGAAACACTCATCTGTCACCTAATACTACAGACATGAAACACTCATCTGTCACCAAATACTACAGACATGAAACACTCATCTGTCACCTAATACTACAGACATGACACACTCATCTGTCACCTAATACTACAGACATGACACACTCATCTGTCACCAAATACTACAGACATGACACACTCACGTCACCAAATACTACAGACATGACACACTCATCTGTCACCAAATACTACAGACATGACACACTCATCTGTCACCTAATACTACATACATGAAACACTCATCTGTCACCAAATACTACAGACATGACACACTCATCTGTCACCAAATACTACAGACATGAAACACTCATCTGTCACCTAATACTACAGACATGAAACACTCATCTGTCACCAAATACTACAGACATGACACACTCATCTGTCCCCTAATACTACAGACATGACACACTCATCTGTCACCAAATACTACAGACATGACACACTCATCTGTCACCAAATACTACAGACATGACACACTCACATGCCACCAAATACTACAGACATGACACACTCATCTGTCACCAAATACTACAGACATGACACACTCATCTGTCACCTAATACTACAGACATGACACACTCATCTGTCTCCAAATACTACAGACTTGAAACACTCATCTGTCACCTAATACTACAGACATGAAACACTCATCTGTCACCAAATACTACAGACATGACACACTCATCTGTCACCTAATACTACAGACATGAAACACACATCTGTCACCAAATACTACAGACATGACACACTCATCTGTCACCTAATACTACAGACATGAAACACTCATCTGTCACCAAATACTACAGACATGACACACTCATCTGTCACCAAATACTACAGACATGACACACTCATCTGTCACCTAATACTACAAACATGACACACTCATCTGTCACCAAATACTACAGACATGACACACTCATCTGTCACCTAATACTACAGACATGACACACTCATCTGTCACCTAATACTACAGACATGACACACTCATCTGTCACCTAATACTACAAACATGACACACTCATCTGTCACCAAATACTACAGACATGACACACTCATCTGTCACCTAATACTACAAACATGACACACTCATCTGTCACCAAGTACTACAGACATGACACACTCATCTGTCACCTAATACTACAAACATGACACACTCATCTGTCACCAAATACTACAGACATGACACACTCATCTGTCACCTAATACTACAAACATGACACAGTCATGTGTCACCAAATACTACAGACATGACACACTCATCTGTCACCAAATACTACAGACATTACACACTCATCTGTCACCTAATACTACAAACATGAAACGCTCATCTGTCACCTAATACTACATACATGAAACACTCATCTGTCACCAAATACTACAGACATGAAACACTCATCTGTCACCAAATACTACAGACATGAAACACTCATGTGTCACCTAATACTACAGACATGACACACTCATCTGTCACCAAATACTACAGACATGACACACTCATCTGTCACCAAATACTACAGACATGACACACTCATCTGTCACCAAATACTACAGACATGACACACTCATCTGTCACCTAATACTACATACATGAAACACTCATCTGTCACCAAATACTACAGACATGAAACACTCATCTGTCACCTAATACTACAGACATGAAACACTCATCTGTCACCAAATACTACAGACATGACACACTCATCTGTCACCAAATACTACAGACATGAAACACTCATCTGTCACCTAATACTACAGACATGACACACTCATCTGTCACCTAATACTACAAACATGAAACACTCATCTGTCACCTAATACTACAGACATGAAACACTAATCTGTCACCAAATACTACAGACATGACACACTCATCTGTCACCTAATACTACAAACATGACACACTCATCTGTCACCAAATACTACAGACATGACACACTCATCTGTCTCCAAATACAACAGACATGACACACTTTTCTGTCACCAAATACTACAGACATGAAACCCTCATCTGTCACCAAATACTACAGACATGACACACTCATCTGTCACCAAATACTACAGACATGAAACACTCATCTGTCTGTCACCAAATACTACAGACATGACACACTCATCTGTCACCAAATACTTCAAACATGACACACTCATCTCTCACCAAATACTACAGACATGAAACCCTCATCTGTCACCAAATACTACAGACATGACACACTCATCTGTCACCAAATACTACATTCATGACACACTCATCTGTCACCAAATACTACAGACATGACACACTCATCTGTCACCAAATACTACATTCATGAAACACTCATCTGTCACCAAATACTACATTCATGACACACTCATCTGTCACCAAATACTACATTCATGACACACTCATCTGTCACCAAATACTACAGACATGAAACACTCATCTGTCACCTAATACTACAGACATGACACACTCATCTGTCACCAAATACTACAGACATGACACACTCATCTGTCACCAAATACTACAGACATGAAACACTCATCTGTCACCTAATACTACAGACATGACACACTCATCTGTCACCAAATACTACAGACATGCAACACTCATCTGTCACCAAATACTACAGACATGACACACTCATCTGTCACCAAATACTACAGACATGAAACACTCATCTGTCACCTAATACTACAGACATGACACACTCATCTGTCACCAAATACTACAGACATGAAACACTCATCTGTCACCTAATACTACAGACATGACACACTCATCTGTCACCAAATACTACAGACATTACACACTCATCTGTCACCTAATACTACAAACATGAAACACTCATCTGTCACCTAATACTACATACATGAAACACTCGTCTGTCACCAAATACTACAGACATGACACACTCATCTGTCACCAAATACTACAGACATGAAACACTCATCTGTCACCTAATACTACAGACATGAAACACTCATCTGTCACCAAATACTACAGACATGAAACACTCATCTGTCACCTAATACTACAGACATGACACACTCATCTGTCACCAAATACTACAGACATGACACACTCATCTGTCACCAAATACTACAGACATGACACACTCACGTCACCAAATACTACAGACATGACACACTCATCTGTCACCAAATACTACAGACATGACACACTCATCTGTCACCTAATACTACATACATGAAACACTCATCTGTCACCAAATACTACAGACATGACACACTCATCTGTCACCAAATACTACAGACATGAAACACTCATCTGTCACCTAATACTACAGACATGAAACACTCATCTGTCACCAAATACTACAGACATGACACACTCATCTGTCCCCTAATACTACAGACATGACACACTCATCTGTCACCAAATACTACAGACATGACACACTCATCTGTCACCAAATACTACAGACATGACACACTCACATGTCACCAAATACTACAGACATGACACACTCATCTGTCACCAAATACTACAGACATGACACACTCATCTGTCACCTAATACTACAGACATGACACACTCATCTGTCTCCAAATACTACAGACTTGAAACACTCATCTGTCACCTAATACTACAGACATGAAACACTCATCTGTCACCAAATACTACAGACATGACACACTCATCTGTCACCTAATACTACAGACATGAAACACACATCTGTCACCAAATACTACAGACATGACACACTCATCTGTCACCTAATACTACAGACATGAAACACTCATCTGTCACCAAATACTACAGACATGGCACACTCATCTGTCACCAAATACTACAGACATGACACACTCATCTGTCACCTAATACTACAAACATGACACACTCATCTGTCACCAAATACTACAGACATGACACACTCATCTGTCACCTAATACTACAGACATGACACACTCATCTGTCACCAAATACTACAGACATGACACACTCATCTGTCACCTAATACTACAGACATGACACACTCATCTGTCACCTAATACTACAAACATGACACACTCATCTGTCACCAAATACTACAGACATGACACACTCATCTGTCACCTAATACTACAAACATGACACACTCATCTGTCACCAAGTACTACAGACATGACACACTCATCTGTCACCTAATACTACAAACATGACACACTCATCTGTCACCAAATACTACAGACATGACACACTCATCTGTCACCTAATACTACAAACATGACACAGTCATGTGTCACCAAATACTACAGACATGACACACTCATCTGTCACCAAATACTACAGACATTACACACTCATCTGTCACCTAATACTACAAACATGAAACGCTCATCTGTCACCTAATACTACATACATGAAACACTCATCTGTCACCAAATACTACAGACATGAAACACTCATCTGTCACCAAATACTACAGACATGAAACACTCATGTGTCACCTAATACTACAGACATGACACACTCATCTGTCACCAAATACTACAGACATGACACACTCATCTGTCACCAAATACTACAGACATGACACACTCATCTGTCACCTAATACTACATACATGAAACACTCATCTGTCACCAAATACTACAGACATGAAACACTCATCTGTCACCTAATACTACAGACATGAAACACTCATCTGTCACCAAATACTACAGACATGACACACTCATCTGTCACCTAATACTACAGACATGACACACTCATCTGTCACCAAATACTACAGACATGACACACTCATCTGTCACCAAATACTACAGACATGACACACTCATCTGTCACCTAATACTACAGACATGACACACTCATCTGTCTCCAAATACTACAGACTTGAAACACTCATCTGTCACCTAATACTACAGACATGAAACACTCATCTGTCACCTAATACTACAGACATGAAACACTCATCTGTCACCAAATACTACAGACATGACACACTCATCTGTCACCTAATACTACAGACATGAAACACTCATCTGTCACCTAATACTACAGACATGAAACACTCATCTGTCACCTAATACTACAGACATGAAACACTCATCTGTCACCTAATACTACAGACATGAAACACTCATCTGTCACCTAATACTACAGACAAACACTCATCTGTCACCTAATACTACAGACATGAAACACTCATCTGTCACCTAATACTACAGACATGAAACACTCATCTGTCACCAAATACTACAGACATGACACACTCATCTGTCACCTAATACTACATACATGAAACACTCATCTGTCACCTAATACTACAGACATGAAACACTCATCTGTCACCTAATACTACAGACATGAAACACTCATCTGTCACCAAATACTACAGACATGAAACACTCATCTGTCACCTAATACTACAGACATGAAACACTCATCTGTCACCAAATACTACAGACATGACACACTCATCTGTCACCAAATACTACAGACATGACACACTCATCTGTCACCAAATACTACAGACATGATACACTCCATATTGAAGTATCTACTGATACAATTTTTCTCCAGATTTTGTTTTTGTTGTACCATGAAAAGAAATTCTCGTGCACATGCATGTACACAAGTTCGAAGCAAACTGACACCTGTGAAAAATAACCATTTAATATTTAGCGATTTTGTTCTCTCTCTTATTTTATTATTTTATTTATTTTTTGTCTTTTGAAAATGTACAATTGTCCTGAGCTGCAGTCGGAGTCATGCGCAAATCGTCTGCTATCATTCAAACCAAAGTTTTCTGTGATTTAATTACAAAGTTTAAGCAGCTCCCGTTTGGAAAATAAAACCATAAATCGTCATAAATGTACACTGATGCTGTCCTTATTATCTCTACAATTTCAGTTGTCAGAACATTTTAAACTAATTTACACGGCCTAATGATGTGATCAATTCACTATAAGATATTTTATTAGTCCTACTGCAGGGAAATGATCTTTTAAGGGGAGTAAATTAGATTTTGATGTTTACTTAATGCATGATATTGTATGACATGATATCAACCTCATTCTGACAACTGCTCCTCACCTGCTCTGTGAATTTTCGTGAGACTCCACACAGTGGGAGTGCAAATTAAAGTGTTTCTGGTCTGGTATCTTCATGGGGAGAAAACTGGACTTTTGTTTTTTGTTTGTTTGTTTTTATCACGTCACATTTCCATTGATATTTGTCAGTTGCATGTACAGAGGTTGACCAGTTTGTTAACTCAAGTATTTTACCATCAAAGATGTACGACCACAATGTGATACACGCAAACATCTAATGTGGCAGAGTGATGGGGATTTGAGTCCTCAGTCTTTGTTTGAGAACACTCATGGAGCCACGAGAATCCTGGACAGAGATGCTTGGTGATGCTGAAACCTTTGACAGAGAATGAAGCTTCGAGAAACAAAGAGATTCATTTGGGAAACCTTTGTCAAGCACTGCAGTGTAGATACAATCACAAATGCCACTTAAAAATTTCCTGTGCAAAAAAGAAGTCTGATGTTTACTTGATGTTAAACTGATCTTAAGCCTTATGTAGAATCTGTGGTGTCTTGCTTTGGCTCTGAGACACCTGTGCTAGAACATCACACAGTGGAAACGTGTACCACAGTAAGAAATACTGGTATGTCAGATCTTGTAGGTGATGAAATGGACTTACTCTGGACCAAAGACAAAACATTCCATTCAGAATGTTCTCAGTAGCAAGTCCAAAAGCCAAGGTCTGGCCTGAGATTTCAAAGCAACATATGCTGCATTCAGGATGACATCTTTTCCAGGGGTGGCCATGCATATTTCAACATGACAAATGAAAAACCACATTCTGCACATACACACCTTAAGTTGTGAGAAACAGGGGAAGCATTAAAAAGTGGTAAATGTTTTAGCATCCCAACATTTTAGGAATGTGTTGCAGGCAGTGGTGGGCACAGTTCCGCTAATCCGCTAACTATGGAAGATAATGTTTTCATTATCAGATTAATTTTTCAGATAACTTTGAAAACCATCATCTTCCGATAAGTTTTGGTCCGATAATGTTTAGACCGCTAATATTTTTGCAGATGTAGCTTTTTGTAGTACAACCCCTGGCAAAAATTATGGAATCACCGGCCTCGGATGATGTTCATTCAGTTGTTTAATTTTGTAGAAAAAAAAGCAGATCACAGACATGACACAAAACTAAAGTCATTTCAAATGGCAACTTTCTGGCTTTAAGAAACACTATAAGAAATCAAGAAAAAAAGATTGTGGCAGTCAGTAACGGTTACTTTTTTAGACCAAGCAGAGGAAAAAAATATGGAATCACTCAATTCTGAGGAAAAAATTATGGAATCACCCTGTAAATTTTCATCCCCAAAACTAACACCTGCATCATATCAGATCTGCTCATTAGTCTGCATCTAAAAAGGAGTGAACACACCTTGGAGAGCTGTTGCACCAAGTGGACTGACATGCATCATGGCTCCAACATGAGAGATGTCAGTTGAAACAAAGGAGAGGATTATCAAACTCTTAAAAGAGAGTAAATCATCACGCAATGTTGCAAAAGATGTTGGTTGTTCACAGTCAGCTGTGTCTAAACTCAGGACCAAATACAAAAAACATGGGAAGGTTGTTAAAGGCAAACATACTGGTAGACCAAGGAAGACATCAAAGCGTCAAGACAGAAAACTTAAAGCAATATGTCTCAAAAATCCAAAAATGCACAACAAAACAAATGAGGAACGAATGGGAGGAAACTGGAGTCAACGTCTATGATTGAACTGTAAGAAACCGCCTAAAGGAAATGGGATTTACATACAGAAAAGCTAAACGAAAGCCATCATTAACACCTAAACAGAAAAAAACAAGGTTACAATGGGCTAAAGAAAAGCAATCGTGGACTGTGGATGACTGGATGAAAGTGATATTCAGTGATGAATCTCAAATCTGCATTGGGCAAGGTGATGATGCTGGAACTTTTGTTTGGTGCCGTTCCAATGAGATTTATAAAGATGATTGCCTGAAGAGAACATGTAAATTTCCACAGTCATTGATGATATGGGGCTGCATGTCAGGTAAAGGCACTGGGGAGATGGCTGTCATTACATCATCAATAAATGCACAAGTTTACGTTGATATTTTGGACAATTGAAAGGATGTTTGGGGATGATGAAATCATTTTTCAAGATGATAATGCATCTTGCCATAGAGCAAAAACTGTGAAAACGTTCCTTGCAAAAAGACACATAGGATCAATGTCATGGCATAGGGTCAATGTCAACGAGCAGATCTGATTTGATGCAGGTTTTAGTTTGGGGGATGAAAATTTACAGGGTGATTTCATAATTTATTCCTCAGAATTGAGTGATTCCATATTTTTTTTCCTGATTTCTTATAGTGTTTCTTAAAGCCAGAAAGTTGCCATTTGAAATGACTTTAGTTTTTTGTGTCATGTCTGTGATCTGCTTTTTTTTCCACAAAATTAAACAACTGAATGAACATCCTCTGAGGCCAGTGATTCCATAATTTTTGCCAGGGGTTGTAGATGCACAGTTCTATCTTCTACAAATAGAAAAGAGCTGGTTCCAGAAAAAAACACTCTATTCTCTACAGGTAAAGGAGAACTGGCCATAGCAAAGAAAAATCTCATTTCTTTTGACCCCATACTGATACACTGGCAATAGCACCCAAATCATCCAGAGCCATACAGTTTTAACTTATGGTTAAAATTTTAACCAAAATCATTTCGGACAAGTTATTTAAATAAACATCACGTCTGAAGTTTTATAAAGTGAAAATATCAGATACGTTTTAGTTTAAAAGTAATGCACTAATTTTGAAGGTTTTAGTGTGGACATGCAGCTGTGCCCAGTGCATTATGGGTATTCATGACAGAAGAAATGCATTTGAGACGCTCTAATCAGGCTCCAGCCAGACAACAGCATTAAACTCTTTGTATATTGCACCTAAAACTCTTGTGAATATATTCTCTGGGTTTATAGATGTTGCTACTGTGTATGTTTTTTGTAAAAATGCCAGAAGAAGCTCAGGTTGCTTCTCCAAAAGCCAAAACAAAACAAAAACAAAAAACCATAGATCTGACAGGGATGTCCTTAAGATTATCGGGGTGTCCTTAAGATTGTCGGATGGGGAAGTTCGGGTCCGATATTGGCCTAATTATCTCGCCATGTGAAGCAGGCTTGATGTTATGATGCCTCACGGAGCGACTGATTGATCTGTTATAAGACTGCACCAAGCCACTAACCGATCGGATGTTATGACACCTCACGGAGCGACTGATTGATGCGTTATAACACCAGACCGAACATGTTTTCACTATTATTTGATTTCTTTGTGCGACTGACATCGTTATTCAAACATTCAAATGGCGATTCCTATCGCCACACAACTCCAACCACACACAAGAAAGTTTTTTGCCAGTTATTGTTATTGAAAGAAACCTTGTCTCCCTAACCGTATAGAGTTGTGATGTCATCACATGTGCGCTTAGGTGGATCTTGAAAATTTCTTTCTTTTTTTATACAAATGAAAAAAAAATGACATATTTTACAAAAGCACATTTATTTGTAAACATTGATTCACTTGTGTTGGTTTTTACATAGAATGAATGAATCAACCAATCAATATGAGCAGGGGCTTAGTTTACCCATAATCCCTTTGAGCATCTGTGTGTTAATGTTTAAATCTTCAGAATTAGTGCATTATTTAAAAATGAACAGATGTGTTATATATCACTTTGTACATTTTAAGAGTTTACATTAATGTATTTATTCTATCCAGAATAATTTTATTTATAAAGCAAAACCATAATTCAAACCTGCTTTCCATTTCAAGACCTCTGCCTTATCGCTGGGCCACTGTATCCTGTCAGGGTAAATGATGTCTTCCTACAGCAGGGGCAGAATGCGCAAAGACAGAAGCTCTGGCTCATTGGCTGTTTGGGTTTGTGATTGCTATTGGTTCTGTTAGAAGCTTTGGTGGTGTTTAAACTCAAAATCAGCTTCTTAGTAGCTGAGAGCATATGGGAGGCAAAATTGAAAGTTATCGGTTATCTGTAGCTTCCGATAAGTTTTTAGGCAGTTTATGGGTTTAGCGTTAAAAAAGATAACTTTTCGGTTAGCCGATTACCAGTTATCAAAGCTAACTTTTTGGTTAGCTGGGCCCACCACTGGTTGCAGACCCTAAATGCATGAATGGATGAATATTAAAGGCCCCTACACACAAGGCACGAACAAAGCCAAATCAGGCCCAATGGGCAAAATTTGCAAAGTTGGAGACGCAGTCAAGAGAAACAGACATTCAGCCAGCCATGTGCGAATGCCGTACAAATGTCATCTGAATACCCAGACTGTGTGGCAAAGCCACCTCGAACGATTCACAGACATTCGGCATGCAGCAGCTTCAGAATACAGGTAGCCTGTGGCTGGAACACAATATGAGACAGGAAGAAATGCAAAGAAAAGAAAAAGGAACACAGCATGAAACTCCACAATATCGTCAAAATGCAGCAGGAATATGAGAATGCACCCCCAATGCCGTACATGCCACCCGAAGTCTGGCTGGAAGGCAAGTAGCGGGAGTGTACCAGGACAAGCACCGTGGTCCACTTGTCAGAAGACCCACCGTGTCTCACGTTACATGTCAGTACATGGGTGGGATGTCTCTCCCCCCATTGCATGCACCTCTCTCTCTCTCTCTCTCTCTCTCTCTTTCTCTTTCCCCCTCTTTCTCTCCTTCTCTCCCTCTGCTTCTCTCTCTGTCTGGAAATCAGCTGTTTACGGGGACATGGCCCAGCATGGTCTACGCTCTCACTGCCAGATTTCAAATAACATCCAACCCATGATGTGATTACATGTCAGCCAGGGTCCCCCATTGAGCGCATAACTGTAGTGGATGTGATCGGGTGTGACCATGTCAATACGAAATCACATCACCAGAATGCACACCCACAACCATTATTACCAGTTAACCAGTCAGTGGTGCATCACAGACAATCAACCCATGATCATGGCACCGTGGGTCACATACTTCAGTCCATGTAGTGGATAAAAGACATAAACCAGGGGACAGGTAAAACAGATTCTGTTATCAAAGCATCACACAGTGGCCACACCCCACCCCGACGCACGTGCCCTCTCGCCCTCTCTCCCTCTCTCTGTGTCACTCCCTGTCTTTGTTTTTCATTTTACTCTATTTTTCACCCTCTCTCTGTCTTTTGTCTTTGTTTCCATCACCATCGCACTGTCTGGTGAGATGGCGCACTGACTGTGGAATGCCTCGTCATACTTATATATCATGGTGGACGAAGCTTTTGTGAGCTGATGTTGGGAGCTGACAACAGAATGATAGGGTGGTGTGCAGAGGCTGCTGCATGGTTGGTGTTTACCCAGCACTGTGACACGCACCTGGAGGCATTCCAAACATGAGTTTGCATTTTTCTTTCTGTTGTGGCAGCCTGGCCATGCTGTATATGTCAGGATAGGTGTATTGCAGCTGTCACATCCTGGTCAGCTGTGTTGTGTGGCAGCGCACTGGGCCTGTGACATGCATCAACTTGCCGTGGGCCAGCAGCATGCCACACACACCTGCACGTTGTGTTACAGCTGTGATGATCATTATGTCTCACATACATTATGTAACCCATTGGAGGGGGTGACAATGTATCTGTTAAATTAGGTCCATCATGGACATAACAGCCTGTCCAGATGTGTGCGCTGTGCTGGACAGCGATCGCACTGCACTCCGACCACTGTTCCAGCTTTTGCCACAGTAGTGAGCTGTGGCTGGCCACACGATTGGGGCCGGCTGCTGAGAGTACAGTGTGACTGCTGTTAGAGGTCTGTGGAGTGCGCCTTGACTTTTTCCAAATAGCCATTCACCCTCATTCGGCCTCTAGTGTGAAGGCTGGCTCAGTCGGGACGTTCAGACAGGATTGCACGTGGCCGAATATTTTGTACGGCCTCTCGACCACAGTCCAAATGGTTTGACTTGAGTACAACCTGCTGTACAAATATTGCGACTGCAGTCAGATTGTGGTATGACTGTACCTCCACCTCTGCTCAATTCTTTTCCAATGTGAGTGGAACACGAATGTAGAGTGCATGTGCTCTGGCCGCATGGATGTGCCGACTGCTGTGAGACTGCTGTGCAAGGCGTTCAAGTGCAGTTCGAATTTGCACAGCTGTCGTCTGAATCCTCCTTCGTGCGCCATTCAGACTCATTTGTGCTATGTGTGAAGGGGCCTTAACACATGAAATGTCTTCATGCTGTCTGCAGTGAAACAGAAGACAAAGTAAATCCAAGACACAACACCGTAAATCCATCCCTTTTAAAGGATATGTCACATTTTTAACATCTCAGTTTCAACACAACATCAAAGTACTCATGATTGTAAGTCTCTCTGTGCACATGTGCTCATAATTAGTGGTCTCTGATGGTTTTTTATTGTTCTCTATGAGTGAGTTAACGGGTGCATTTCTGGAAAACGTCTCACTCAGGAATTCTCGGCATGTGACGTACATATTACCAAAACAGAAACATCCGATGGCTGACAGACAGAGTGAAACAGATCCGGTTATGTCCAATAACAAAGCTTCAGAGCTTTTCTTTGAAAGTGATGCTCGGACGTACAGAAGAGATGACACACTTCACCCTGAACTTAAGTTTTACAGAGTTACAGTGTTGTGACGCTGCTGTTTGTGTCACAGGATGCTGGTTTACTACTGCTGTGATCATGGACGTGGACTGTTTCCACCATGCTGTTTTTACAGACTTCCTGGACACGCATGCAGATGTATGGCTCATATTGGAAAAAACTCAGAAGATGCTATTTTCAGGAGATAATGAACTATAATATGTCACAAACGTGACAGAAGTTGAGCTGAAGGCAGAGTTGCGATCGGACATTATACGCACATGCGATCAGAACCTGAGGGCAAGTGGACCCACACATTATTCTCTGGCCGGCCATCTGTACCTGAGGAATAGTGGACCTTTAGTGGACCCTGGTTGGCCACTGTGCACTCGCGTGTGGTCACGATGTGTGTGTGTGTGGGGGCTTCTTTCATGTTGTGGACTTTTTATTTGGAAATCTTTACAGCTGGGTGAGTAGCATGTGCATCTTTTTCTTCTTTTGCTTTGTGTTTCTTTCAGTGGAGCTTTTCTATTTTACTTTGAGAGAGTCTGTGGGAATTTGGATTTAGATGTGTGTGTGCAGCAGGCAGTTGTTAACAGCTCAGTTATTAATTGCGGCTTTGTACAGATTTTATATATATATATATATATATATATATATATATATATATAATTATTTTTTTCACAGTTATATTCAACACTTGCAAGTGCTTTGTTTTGATTTTAACAGGCTGCATTTATGGCTTGTCACCGTGCAGGTGCACTAAACCTTCAGTCAAGGCTGCTGATTTTACCATGACTGCAGCAAAATTAACAGTTATCACTTAAAAATGAGTTGTCACAACACAACATCACACTTAAGTCAACTTTGGAATTAATCTGTGCCTCAGTTCTTTACGTTAGCAGCTACATTCCTTTCAAGCGCATGCTGGGACACTTCTAATAGTCACGTCACCTGTCAGAAACACACGACTACTCATGAGGACTTTGTTTTTGGACGTCTCCGTAGCTGTTTGTTACGAGTGCCGTATACTTTGAAACCAGTCACGGAAGTGCACAAAATAATCCTGGTGGATCATCGGATGGTCACTAAAATGGTAAATGGACTGCATTTATGTAGCACATTTCCATCTGCATCAGATGCTCAAAGTGCTTTACAATGATGCTTCACATTCACACAGACACACTCACTCAGTAATGTGAGGGTGCTGCCACACAAGGCGCTCACTACACACTGGGAGCAACTCGGTCAGGCTGGGATTTGAACCAAGAATCCTCTGGTCTCAAGCCCAACGCTTAATCACTAGACCATCACCTCCCTTAAGTCACTAGCAGCCTAAATCTAAATTGTTCTGATTTTGGTGTGACATGTCCTTTAAGCGCTTTGAGCATCTGATGCAGATGGAAAAGCGCTATATAAATGCAGTCCATTTACCATTTACCATTTAACTGTAGCGTCTGGCTGTATGCCTGGACATGTCCATATCAGTGTGCACTTGGTCCTGCAGCGTGTGAGTTGTGCTCCCTCTGCACAAGCCTGTTTAACATCTGCTGTTAAAAGAGGGGCTACAGTGTATTTCAGCTCAAGAAAGCTGAAATATCTGTTCACACTTGTATAGTATTTATGATAACAGTGCACGTGCACAGGGTTCATTTTCGTTTGTCTTTATGTTTTGCAGGAACCAACAGTCAAGGTCGAGGATTTGGCCTGCAGATGGCCCAGGCTGGCTTCTCACTGCATGCAGTCAAAGTGAGAATCAAACATTTTCTCCATTCGGTCACAGCAGATCAACAACCCCAGAACAACACTTTCTTCTGATCAGCTGAAAACCTTTTGATCAATCCTCTAAAAAAAAAAAAAAAGAAATCATTGACTCATTATCTAAATTTAAAGGTAACAGAGGCGTTGGAACGTGCCCCAGGCCCCCATAACATCTTTGGGGAAGAGGTGAGATCACCGCTGGACTGATAGTATTGCACACCGGGCATTTGCCCGCTGCCCTGCGGATTTTTTTTTTATTTAACGAAGTAAAGTGAGCTGTGAGCTTTTCATCCGCATTTTTTTTTTTATTTAACGAAGTAAAGCGAGCTGTGAGCTTTTCATCCGTGTTTTTTTTTTTTATTTAACGAAGTAAAGTGAGCTGTGAGCTTTTCATCCGTGTTTTTTTTTTTTATTTAACGAAGTAAAGCGAGCTGTGAGCTTTTCATCCGCATTTTTTTTTTTTATTTAACGAAGTAAAGTGAGCTGTGAGCTTTTCATCCGTTTTTTTTTTTTTATTTAACGAAGTAAAGCGAGCTGTGAGCTTTTCATCCGTGTTTTTTTTTTTATTTAACGAAGTAAAGTGAGCTGTGAGCTTTTCATCCGTTTTTTTTTTTTTATTTAACGAAGTAAAGCGAGCTGTGAGCTTTTCATCCGTGTTTTTTTTTTTTATTTAACGAAGTAAAGTGAGCTGTGAGCTTTTCATCCGCATTTTTTTTTTTATTTAACGAAGTAAAGTGAGCTGTGAGCTTTTCATCCGCATTTTTTTTTTTATTTAACGAAGTAAAGTGAGCTGTGAGCTTTTCATCCGTGTTTTTTTTTTATTTAACGAAGTAAAGCGAGCTGTGAGCTTTTCATCCGTGTTTTTTTTTATTTAACGAAGTAAAGTGAGCTGTGAGCTTTTCATCCGTGTTTTTTTTTTTTATTTAACGAAGTAAAGTGAGCTGTGAGCTTTTCATCCGCATTTTTTTTTTTATTTAACGAAGTAAAGTGAGCTGTGAGCTTTTCATCCGCATTTTTTTTTTTATTTAACGAAGTAAAGTGAGCTGTGAGCTTTTCATCCGTGTTTTTTTTTATTTAACGAAGTAAAGCGAGCTGTGAGCTTTTCATCCGTGTTTTTTTTTTATTTAACGAAGTAAAGTGAGCTGTGAGCTTTTCATCCGTGTTTTTTTTTTATTTAACGAAGTAAAGCGAGCTGTGAGCTTTTCATCCGTGTTTTTTTTTTTATTTAACGAAGTAAAGTGAGCTGTGAGCTTTTCATCCGCATTTTTTTTTTTATTTAACGAAGTAAAGCGAGCTGTGAGCTTTTCATCCGTGTTTTTTTTTTTATTTAACGAAGTAAAGTGAGCTGTGAGCTTTTCATCCGTGTTTTTTTTTATTTAACGAAGTAAAGCGAGCTGTGAGCTTTTCATCCGCATTTTTTTTTTTATTTAACGAAGTAAAGCGAGCTGTGAGCTTTTCATCCGTGTTTTTTTTTTTATTTAACGAAGTAAAGCGAGCTGTGAGCTTTTCATCCGTGTTTTTTTTATTTATTTAACGAAGTAAAGTGAGCTGTGAGCTTTTCATCCGCATTTTTTTTTTATTTAACGAAGTAAAGTGAGCTGTGAGCTTTTCATCCGTGTTTTTTTTTTTATTTAACGAAGTAAAGCGAGCTGTGAGCTTTTCATCCGTGTTTTTTTTTTTATTTAACGAAGTAAAGTGAGCTGTGAGCTTTTCATCCGCATTTTTTTTTTTATTTAACGAAGTAAAGCGAGCTGTGAGCTTTTCATCCGTGTTTTTTTTTTTTATTTAACGAAGTAAAGTGAGCTGTGAGCTTTTCATCCGTGTTTTTTTTTTATTTAACGAAGTAAAGTGAGCTGTGAGCTTTTCATCCGCATTTTTTTTTTATTTAACGAAGTAAAGCGAGCTGTGAGCTTTTCATCCGTGTTTTTTTTTTTATTTAACGAAGTAAAGTGAGCTGTGAGCTTTTCATCCGTGTTTTTTTTTTATTTAACGAAGTAAAGCGAGCTGTGAGCTTTTCATCCGTGTTTTTTTTTATTTAACGAAGTAAAGTGAGCTGTGAGCTTTTCATCCGTGTTTTTTTTTTTATTTAACGAAGTAAAGCGAGCTGTGAGCTTTTCATCCGTGTTTTTTTTTTTATTTAACGAAGTAAAGTGAGCTGTGAGCTTTTCATCCGCATTTTTTTTTTATTTAACGAAGTAAAGTGAGCTGTGAGCTTTTCATCCGTGTTTTTTTTTTTTATTTAACGAAGTAAAGTGAGCTGTGAGCTTTTCATCCGTGTTTTTTTTTTTATTTAATGAAGTAAAGTGAGCTGTGAGCTTTTCATCCGCATTTTTTTTTTTATTTAACGAAGTAAAGTGAGCTGTGAGCTTTTCATCCGTGTTTTTTTTTTTATTTAACGAAGTAAAGTGAGCTGTGAGCTTTTCATCCGTGTTTTTTTTTTTTATTTAACGAAGTAAAGTGAGCTGTGAGCTTTTCATCCGCATTTTTTTTTTTATTTAACGAAGTAAAGTGAGCTGTGAGCTTTTCATCCGTGTTTTTTTTTTTATTTAACGAAGTAAAGTGAGCTGTGAGCTTTTCATCCGCATTTTTTTTTTTATTTAACGAAGTAAAGTGAGCTGTGAGCTTTTCATCCGTGTTTTTTTTTTTATTTAACGAAGTAAAGTGAGCTGTGAGCTTTTCATCCGTGTTTTTTTTTTTATTTAACGAAGTAAAGTGAGCTGTGAGCTTTTCATCCGTGTTTTTTTTTTTATTTAACGAAGTAAAGTGAGCTGTGAGCTTTTCATCCGCATTTTTTTTTTTATTTAACGAAGTAAAGTGAGCTGTGAGCTTTTCATCCGTGTTTTTTTTTTATTTAACGAAGTAAAGCGAGCTGTGAGCTTTTCATCCGTGTTTTTTTTTTATTTAACGAAGTAAAGTGAGCTGTGAGCTTTTCATCCGCATTTTTTTTTTTATTTAACGAAGTAAAGCGAGCTGTGAGCTTTTCATCCGTGTTTTTTTTTTTATTTAACGAAGTAAAGTGAGCTGTGAGCTTTTCATCCGCATTTTTTTTTTTATTTAACGAAGTAAAGTGAGCTGTGAGCTTTTCATCCGCATTTTTTTTTTTATTTAACGAAGTAAAGTGAGCTGTGAGCTTTTCATCCGCATTTTTTTTTTTATTTAACGAAGTAAAGTGAGCTGTGAGCTTTTCATCCGTGTTTTTTTTTTTATTTAACGAAGTAAAGCGAGCTGTGAGCTTTTCATCCGTGTTTTTTTTTTTTATTTAACGAAGTAAAGTGAGCTGTGAGCTTTTCATCCGCATTTTTTTTTTTATTTAACGAAGTAAAGTGAGCTGTGAGCTTTTCATCCGCATTTTTTTTTTATTTAACGAAGTAAAGTGAGCTGTGAGCTTTTCATCCGTGTTTTTTTTTTATTTAACGAAGTAAAGCGAGCTGTGAGCTTTTCATCCGTGTTTTTTTTTTTATTTAACGAAGTAAAGTGAGCTGTGAGCTTTTCATCCGTGTTTTTTTTTATTTAACGAAGTAAAGCGAGCTGTGAGCTTTTCATCCGTGTTTTTTTTTTTATTTAACGAAGTAAAGCGAGCTGTGAGCTTTTCATCCGTGTTTTTTTTTTTTATTTAACGAAGTAAAGCGAGCTGTGAGCTTTTCATCCGTGTTTTTTTTTATTTAACGAAGTAAAGCGAGCTGTGAGCTTTTCATCCGTGTTTTTTTTTTTTATTTAACGAAGTAAAGCGAGCTGTGAGCTTTTCATCCGTGTTTTTTTTTATTTAACGAAGTAAAGTGAGCTGTGAGCTTTTCATCCGTGTTTTTTTTTTTATTTAACGAAGTAAAGCGAGCTGTGAGCTTTTCATCCGTGTTTTTTTTTTTATTTAACGAAGTAAAGTGAGCTGTGAGCTTTTCATCCGTGTTTTTTTTTTTTATTTAACGAAGTAAAGTGAGCTGTGAGCTTTTCATCCTACATTTTTTTTTTTATTTAACGAAGTAAAGTGAGCTGTGAGCTTTTCATCCGTGCATTTTTTTTTTTATTTAACGAAGTAAAGCGAGCTGTGAGCTTTTCATCCGTGTTTTTTTTTTTATTTAACGAAGTAAAGCGAGCTGTGAGCTTTTCATCCGTGTTTTTTTTTATTTAACGAAGTAAAGTGAGCTGTGAGCTTTTCATCCGTGTTTTTTTTTTATTTAACGAAGTAAAGCGAGCTGTGAGCTTTTCATCCGTGTTTTTTTTTTTTATTTAACGAAGTAAAGTGAGCTGTGAGCTTTTCATCCGTGTTTTTTTTTTTTATTTAACGAAGTAAAGTGAGCTGTGAGCTTTTCATCCTGCATTTTTTTTTTTTATTTAACGAAGTAAAGTGAGCTGTGAGCTTTTCATCCGTGTTTTTTTTTTTAATTTAACGAAGTAAAGTGAGCTGTGAGCTTTTCATCCGTGTTTTTTTTTTTATTTAACGAAGTAAAGTGAGCTGTGAGCTTTTCATCCGTGTTTTTTTTTTATTTAACGAAGTAAAGTGAGCTGTGAGCTTTTCATCCGTGTTTTTTTTATTTATTTAACGAAGTAAAGCGAGCTGTGAGCTTTTCATCCGTGTTTTTTTTTTTTATTTAACGAAGTAAAGTGAGCTGTGAGCTTTTCATCCGTGTTTTTTTTTTTTATTTAACGAAGTAAAGTGAGCTGTGAGCTTTTCATCCGCATTTTTTTTTTTATTTAACGAAGTAAAGTGAGCTGTGAGCTTTTCATCCGTGTTTTTTTTTTTTATTTAACGAAGTAAAGTGAGCTGTGAGCTTTTCATCCGTGTTTTTTTTTTTATTTAACGAAGTAAAGTGAGCTGTGAGCTTTTCATCCGTGTTTTTTTTTATTTAACGAAGTAAAGCGAGCTGTGAGCTTTTCATCCGTGTTTTTTTTTTTATTTAACGAAGTAAAGCGAGCTGTGAGCTTTTCATCCGTGTTTTTTTTTTATTTAACGAAGTAAAGTGAGCTGTGAGCTTTTCATCCGCATTTTTTTTTTTATTTAACGAAGTAAAGTGAGCTGTGAGCTTTTCATCCGTGTTTTTTTTTATTTAACGAAGTAAAGCGAGCTGTGAGCTTTTCATCCGTGTTTTTTTTTTATTTAACGAAGTAAAGCGAGCTGTGAGCTTTTCATCCGTGTTTTTTTTTTTTATTTAACGAAGTAAAGCGAGCTGTGAGCTTTTCATCCGCATTTTTTTTTTTTATTTAACGAAGTAAAGTGAGCTGTGAGCTTTTCATCCGTGTTTTTTTTTTTATTTAACGAAGTAAAGTGAGCTGTGAGCTTTTCATCCGTGTTTTTTTTTTATTTAACGAAGTAAAGTGAGCTGTGAGCTTTTCATCCGCATTTTTTTTTTTATTTAACGAAGTAAAGCGAGCTGTGAGCTTTTCATCCGTGTTTTTTTTTTATTTAACGAAGTAAAGTGAGCTGTGAGCTTTTCATCCGCATTTTTTTTTTTATTTAACGAAGTAAAGTGAGCTGTGAGCTTTTCATCCGTGTTTTTTTTTTTATTTAACGAAGTAAAGTGAGCTGTGAGCTTTTCATCCGTGTTTTTTTTTTTATTTAACGAAGTAAAGCGAGCTGTGAGCTTTTCATCCGTGTTTTTTTTTTTATTTAACGAAGTAAAGCGAGCTGTGAGCTTTTCATCCGTGTTTTTTTTTTTATTTAACGAAGTAAAGTGAGCTGTGAGCTTTTCATCCGCATTTTTTTTTTTATTTAACGAAGTAAAGTGAGCTGTGAGCTTTTCATCCGTGTTTTTTTTTATTTAACGAAGTAAAGCGAGCTGTGAGCTTTTCATCCGTGTTTTTTTTTTATTTAACGAAGTAAAGCGAGCTGTGAGCTTTTCATCCGTGTTTTTTTTTTTATTTAACGAAGTAAAGTGAGCTGTGAGCTTTTCATCCGCATTTTTTTTTTTATTTAACGAAGTAAAGTGAGCTGTGAGCTTTTCATCCGTGTTTTTTTTTTTTATTTAACGAAGTAAAGTGAGCTGTGAGCTTTTCATCCGCATTTTTTTTTTTATTTAACGAAGTAAAGTGAGCTGTGAGCTTTTCATCCGTGTTTTTTTTTTTATTTAACGAAGTAAAGTGAGCTGTGAGCTTTTCATCCGTGTTTTTTTTTTATTTAACGAAGTAAAGTGAGCTGTGAGCTTTTCATCCGTGTTTTTTTTTTATTTAACGAAGTAAAGCGAGCTGTGAGCTTTTCATCCATGTTTTTTTTTTTTATTTAACGAAGTAAAGTGAGCTGTGAGCTTTTCATCCGTGTTTTTTTTTTATTTAACGAAGTAAAGTGAGCTGTGAGCTTTTCATCCGTGTTTTTTTTTTATTTAACGAAGTAAAGCGAGCTGTGAGCTTTTCATCCGTGTTTTTTTTTTTATTTAACGAAGTAAAGTGAGCTGTGAGCTTTTCATCCGTGTTTTTTTTTTTATTTAACGAAGTAAAGTGAGCTGTGAGCTTTTCATCCGCATTTTTTTTTTTTATTTAACGAAGTAAAGTGAGCTGTGAGCTTTTCATCCGTGTTTTTTTTTTATTTAACGAAGTAAAGTGAGCTGTGAGCTTTTCATCCGTGTTTTTTTTTTATTTAACGAAGTAAAGTGAGCTGTGAGCTTTTCATCCGTGTTTTTTTTTTATTTAACGAAGTAAAGCGAGCTGTGAGCTTTTCATCCGTGTTTTTTTTTTTTATTTAACGAAGTAAAGCGAGCTGTGAGCTTTTCATCCGTGTTTTTTTTTTATTTAACGAAGTAAAGTGAGCTGTGAGCTTTTCATCCGCATTTTTTTTTTTATTTAACGAAGTAAAGTGAGCTGTGAGCTTTTCATCCGTGTTTTTTTTTTATTTAACGAAGTAAAGCGAGCTGTGAGCTTTTCATCCGTGTTTTTTTTTTATTTAACGAAGTAAAGCGAGCTGTGAGCTTTTCATCCGTGTTTTTTTTTTTATTTAACGAAGTAAAGCGAGCTGTGAGCTTTTCATCCGTGTTTTTTTTTTATTTAACGAAGTAAAGTGAGCTGTGAGCTTTTCATCCGCATTTTTTTTTTTTATTTAACGAAGTAAAGTGAGCTGTGAGCTTTTCATCCGTGTTTTTTTTTATTTAACGAAGTAAAGCGAGCTGTGAGCTTTTCATCCGTGTTTTTTTTTTTATTTAACGAAGTAAAGCGAGCTGTGAGCTTTTCATCCGTGTTTTTTTTTTTATTTAACGAAGTAAAGCGAGCTGTGAGCTTTTCATCCGTGTTTTTTTTTTTATTTAACGAAGTAAAGTGAGCTGTGAGCTTTTCATCCGTGTTTTTTTTTTTATTTAACGAAGTAAAGTGAGCTGTGAGCTTTTCATCCGCATTTTTTTTTTTATTTAACGAAGTAAAGTGAGCTGTGAGCTTTTCATCCGTGTTTTTTTTTTATTTAACGAAGTAAAGTGAGCTGTGAGCTTTTCATCCGTGTTTTTTTTTTTATTTAACGAAGTAAAGTGAGCTGTGAGCTTTTCATCCGTGTTTTTTTTTTTATTTAACGAAGTAAAGTGAGCTGTGAGCTTTTCATCCGTGTTTTTTTATTTTATTTAACGAAGTAAAGTGAGCTGTGAGCTTTTCATCCGCGTTTTTTTTTTTATTTAACGAAGTAAAGTGAGCTGTGAGCTTTTCATCCGCATTTTTTTTTTATTTAACGAAGTAAAGTGAGCTGTGAGCTTTTCATCCGTGTTTTTTTTTTTATTTAACGAAGTAAAGTGAGCTGTGAGCTTTTCATCTGCGTTTTTTTTTTTATTTAACGAAGTAAAGTGAGCTGTGAGCTTTTCATCCGCATTTTTTTTTTATTTAACGAAGTAAAGTGAGCTGTGAGCTTTTCATCCGCATTTTTTTTTTATTTAACGAAGTAAAGTGAGCTGTGAGCTTTTCATCCGTGTTTTTTTTTTTATTTAACGAAGTAAAGTGAGCTGTGAGCTTTTCATCCGTGTTTTTTTTTTATTTAACGAAGTAAAGCGAGCTGTGAGCTTTTCATCCGTGTTTTTTTTTTTTATTTAACGAAGTAAAGTGAGCTGTGAGCTTTTCATCCGCATTTTTTTTTTTATTTAACGAAGTAAAGTGAGCTGTGAGCTTTTCATCCGTGTTTTTTTTTTTATTTAACGAAGTAAAGTGAGCTGTGAGCTTTTCATCCGTGTTTTTTTTTTTATTTAACGAAGTAAAGTGAGCTGTGAGCTTTTCATCCGTGTTTTTTTTTTATTTAACGAAGTAAAGCGAGCTGTGAGCTTTTCATCCGTGTTTTTTTTTTTATTTAACGAAGTAAAGCGAGCTGTGAGCTTTTCATCCGTGTTTTTTTTTTATTTAACGAAGTAAAGTGAGCTGTGAGCTTTTCATCCGCATTTTTTTTTTTATTTAACGAAGTAAAGTGAGCTGTGAGCTTTTCATCCGTGTTTTTTTTTTATTTAACGAAGTAAAGCGAGCTGTGAGCTTTTCATCCGTGTTTTTTTTTTATTTAACGAAGTAAAGCGAGCTGTGAGCTTTTCATCCGTGTTTTTTTTTTTTATTTAACGAAGTAAAGCGAGCTGTGAGCTTTTCATCCGCATTTTTTTTTTTTATTTAACGAAGTAAAGTGAGCTGTGAGCTTTTCATCCGTGTTTTTTTTTTTATTTAACGAAGTAAAGTGAGCTGTGAGCTTTTCATCCGTGTTTTTTTTTTTATTTAACGAAGTAAAGCGAGCTGTGAGCTTTTCATCCGCATTTTTTTTTTTATTTAACGAAGTAAAGTGAGCTGTGAGCTTTTCATCCGTGTTTTTTTTTTTATTTAACGAAGTAAAGTGAGCTGTGAGCTTTTCATCCGTGTTTTTTTTTTTATTTAACGAAGTAAAGTGAGCTGTGAGCTTTTCATCCGTGTTTTTTTTTTTATTTAACGAAGTAAAGCGAGCTGTGAGCTTTTCATCCGTGTTTTTTTTTTTATTTAACGAAGTAAAGTGAGCTGTGAGCTTTTCATCCGCATTTTTTTTTTTATTTAACGAAGTAAAGTGAGCTGTGAGCTTTTCATCCGTGTTTTTTTTTTATTTAACGAAGTAAAGCGAGCTGTGAGCTTTTCATCCGTGTTTTTTTTTTTTATTTAACGAAGTAAAGCGAGCTGTGAGCTTTTCATCCGTGTTTTTTTTTTTATTTAACGAAGTAAAGCGAGCTGTGAGCTTTTCATCCGTGTTTTTTTTTTATTTAACGAAGTAAAGTGAGCTGTGAGCTTTTCATCCGCATTTTTTTTTTTATTTAACGAAGTAAAGTGAGCTGTGAGCTTTTCATCCGTGTTTTTTTTTTATTTAACGAAGTAAAGCGAGCTGTGAGCTTTTCATCCGTTTTTTTTTTTTATTTAACGAAGTAAAGCGAGCTGTGAGCTTTTCATCCGTGTTTTTTTTTTTATTTAACGAAGTAAAGTGAGCTGTGAGCTTTTCATCCGTGTTTTTTTTTTATTTAACGAAGTAAAGTGAGCTGTGAGCTTTTCATCCGCATTTTTTTTTTTATTTAACGAAGTAAAGTGAGCTGTGAGCTTTTCATCCGTGTTTTTTTTTTATTTAACGAAGTAAAGTGAGCTGTGAGCTTTTCATCCGTGTTTTTTTTTTATTTAACGAAGTAAAGTGAGCTGTGAGCTTTTCATCCGTGTTTTTTTTTTATTTAACGAAGTAAAGTGAGCTGTGAGCTTTTCATCCGTGTTTTTTTTTTTTA